>NW_007728776.1:44679-47191 GCF_000696425.1 Galeopterus variegatus | reverse complement strand
TTCTTTGTGAGCTCCTTATTCATACTTAACCTTTCCAAATATACTTGTAAAATGTAAATGTTAGATCATTCACTGATAGCCACCAATATCTTTAATAGAAAAGGTTAATTCAAACAAATATTAGACTAAACTGGTAAAAGAAATATAACTGGTCCTCCCATCTCCAGTTCCTTATGGATTTGCTATGTTGCTTCATATTATACCTTACCTCTAAGTGTCTAGATCATCCTGTATATATACTATACTCTGGAGAGTCCTCCAAATGCTTCTAGATGTTAGCAGTGGCACAAATCCTACTCCAGAGGGCTTAATATAATTTGTCTCTATTATAATTCAAATGATATTCAAAAATGTAAAATGATTGATTTTGAAGAAAAATGACTCCCAGCCACTTTCTCTTTGGTTCAATGTCAGTTCTCACCTATTTCAACCATCAGTACAATCGTATTCAAAAAGATGAGGAAGATGATGAAGTTTGTGAAGAGAGGACCTGTTTTCTCTTAAGGAAGCATACAGAGTGGAGTCCTTTCTGATTTATGCAGATGAAATAATAATGGCAAAAATATAAGCAGAGAGAATAAGAAGAAAATGGAGTTTGGGAAGGGAAAAATAAGTCATTAGGCAGATGATGAGTAGCCATGGATAAAAATGAGTGACATGAAAGGATACATTCAAGAACCCATCCAGCCCACAAGGAAAGTGGTGGCCTCTGACTGCAGCGCACATGAAGCCTGCTCAGCATTCTTTGGGCATGTGAAATCCGTCCTACATGTTGAGGTTTTATGGAGAAGCGCACTAGCTGGTGTTGATCTCCCAACATAAGTTTTTTCTGATGAGAAGGATCTATAATAACAACAACAAAAAGGGATAGTGGATAAATATAAAGAAAAGTCTTTGGTCGCTTATGAAGAGCAGGTATGGGGGCATGGATATAACTCAGATAATGGGTAGCTTGCCTTGCTGCTGCTCCTTCTCACAGGAACTAAAAACCCTGTCAGTCTGGAGTGAGAGCTAATGTATTGCTTATACCCAACATTGTCCACGCCAACGAACAGAAGCAGCAGGTTCAGCCTTCAAAGTTTTAAGTGTCTTTGGTAGAAACTTTTCCAAGTTAGCTAGGCCTAAAAGTGACTTGGGTTCTAACTACTAGATTCAAAGAGTTTTATTTATAAACCCTTTATTTATTATGTTTGGTGTAATATCCAAACCAGCAACCAAACCAATCTCCCTTGAATTTTCCACTCTTAATCTTGTCTCCCTGCTTCCTACTCTTTGGAAGATGTGGATAGGAGTCTTAAATTTAGCCGGTTAAGAAACAAGACTGCTGACCAACTAACTCCCGGACTGTGTGCCGTGGCACAGCCTGGCTCAAGCCTTGCAAATGTTCGATAAGAGAGAAAGTATCAATGAGACGTGAACGAATGGCATCAGCTCGGGGCAGTTGCACGTGCCCTTCTCGGTGAAAAACGGCCATGTCTGTTAAGAAAACGGAAGGATAAAGTGTCATTTTATTCTCGCAGTTGCACCAAGGATTAAAAGGTTTCTGTATCTCCTCCCCATCTCTTTGCCCGTAAGAGACCTTAAGGAGCTCATAGCTAGGAACTATGACCAGTTGCGAAAAACAAACACATTGTACTGAGACTTAATAAGGGTTTTTGAAACAAAAAAGGATAGTAGGAATAAGAGAGATAGCGTGCAGTTGATCAAGTGACAGACACCTTCACTCTGACAGCGTTTCTAATTAAAAACTCATTAAAAAAAAAAAAAAAAACCCTCAATAAAACAGCAGCAGCCACAAGGGCAAGAGCCCCAGGACTGGACAAAGAAGAATCCTGGCCCCCACCCGGACCTGAGAGAACAGAGCAATGAGTAGCGGTGGGAGGGCTTAGGCGGGCTGCCTCCGGAAGAAAAACCAAGTGAAGAGAAACTGGACAAAATGCAACAGCCTCACATTTTAAAAACGTGTCCCGTCCCAAGTGTGTCCATCCCAACGCTCCCTCGAGGGCCAGCTCCTTCTCCGTTCAATTTCCGCATCTGGGCCTCACCTCAGCCCAGGCTCTCTTCCGCCCTCAGCCCTGACTTCACTGCTCCGCCCCCGGCTCTGGCACCCCACTGGCTCGGCTTTCCCCACGCAGGACGAGTTCAGGGCCGGCTCCCAGACTCGCAGCGTCCCATTTCCAGCCCCGACCCGCCTCGCCCTACCCCCACGTCCCAGCTCGCCCCACGGACCCGCACCCGTACCTAACCCCTGGCCCAGGCCTGGACCCCGCAGCGCTAGCCCAACGCTTGCCGCCCGGGCCCCGCCCCGTGCTTCGGCCACTCGGCGGTTACCAGCTGGTTCCGCCCGCCCTACGCAGGCGCCGCACAGCCAATCGGCGGCTGCCACACTAGCGGCCTTAGCCGGGCTGGGGGTTGGGACCGCCGGCTGCAGGTCCGCCTGGCCCAGACGCGCGAGCACAGGCAGCGGGAGCGTGGTGGCTGGCCCGACCTCCGCAGTCCCCACCGAGCCCCG
>NW_007728776.1:6534-44047 GCF_000696425.1 Galeopterus variegatus | reverse complement strand
GGCGTGGCGCTACTTCTCGCCGCGGCCCGCCTCGCCGCTGCCTCAGACGTGCTGGAACTCACGGACGACAACTTCGAGAGTCGCGTCTCCGACACGGGCTCTGCGGGCCTCATGCTCGTCGAGTTCTTCGCTCCCTGGTGAGGCCACTCTGCCGGGTCGGGGAAGTGAGGGCCGGGTTGGGCCGGGGGCGAGGGCGGGGGAACGGTTGGGCCTACCCAGCGCCGGCGCCGTCCACAGTTCCTGCGGGCCCCGACTGCGGCCGGCAGATTTCCCATTACCGGAAGCCGGAGGTGCCTCGAGAGTCGGTGCGGATCCCCTGGGAGCGAGACCCGAGAAGGAAAACCCGAAGGCTCCTCTCACGTAGGGCCACATCCTTACCTCGGTGCTCTTGCGGCACTTCCTATTTGCACAGGGTTTAACTATCCCCCTCCTCCCCTTCATAGATATCTTTAGTTTCTGGATGAGTCAGTGTTAATGTTCTCCAGTCTACAGACGAGGCATCCCAGAGCCTTATAGTGGAAGCGAACGTTCCACTAAGTGCAGAGGTCCAGGGTCCCCAGTATATTTCCTTTATTCTTGCCCCACGGCCATTGGTTTCTAGCCAAGGTCACTCAGTGGCTGCAGAATGGTCATAAATGCATTCTTGAGACAGGCAATTATTTTGTCCATCGCGTGGTGTACGATTTCTACATTAAGCCGACCACTTATTTCTCAGCACCGGCAGAGTCCTCTGTCAAAAAGAAAGTAGAGTCTGTCCAAATTGTCAGTTTCAATTAGGATTTCCGAAAAGTGACAAAAAAAGACTTCAATGAGAAAGTAACCAGTGTTGGAGAAATATTCCACTTCCAGATGACTTAGCTGAGTAAGCGTGTAAATTCCTTAGGATAGAACTACCGCGAAATAAAAATCGGTTGGGGAGACTTCAATGAGAAAGTAACCAGTGTTGGAGAAATATTCCACTTCCAGATGACTTAGCTGAATAAGCGTGTAAATTCCTTAGGATAGAACTACCGCGAAATAAAAATCGGTTGGGGGGGGGGAGAGCAAATAGGATTTCTGGCTCAGTCAACCTGAGTGTTTTTGTTTTCAAACAATGGTTATCTTAACGCTTGGGGAAGCTCTGCATATTCATTCTAATCACAGTACTTAGTTTTTCCCCTCCTGGCACAATGACCCTTAGTTAAAAACTATCTGTATTCAGAAGTATCAGTAAAACAAAGTTACTGTGTAACGTTAACTTGCCTCTGACTTAAGTCTCCACTTCTCAGGTTCAGCTGACTTGTTAGGGGTTACACTAGAAGTCCTGTAGTTAAGACCACCTGAATCAAAAGGATGTGTTTTCAGCTTGTGACAGATTTTGTGTCCAGGGCATTTCTGTGGCTAACTGGCAATACTAATTACAAAAAGATAGCCTTTAAACATCTCTTGGAACTCATGTTTTTTCTTAGAAACAGCTCTTTCCAATTATAATCATGCTGTTAACTTTGAGGGGGTGTCACTGGACTTGTCAAAATTGAGTGATGCTTTGACTACAGGGGTCATGCAACAATTTAAAGTAGGAATTGCTGGAGAAGTGTGAGCCACTAAACTATGAGTTTAAAGCAGAATTGTTTGTTTCAATTGAAGGCGTTTTTTCCTAATGTAAATTGTTGCACATACTTCCCTGAAAACTACATATCCCATCATGCACTAAACTATCCCAAGAATTGCGCGGCTCTCTGCTGTGGTGTCTACTTTTAATTGGTTTAGAAGATAAGGTCTTCTTCCACAATGCCTGCAAGAAAGATCAGCTTTCTTTTATTTATTTATTTATTTTTTCGGCACAGTGTGGTCTGCAGACGCTCAGCCAGTGAGCACACCGGCCATCCCTATACAGGATCCGAACCCGCGGCCTCGGCGCTACTAGCGCCGCACTCTCCCGAGTGAGCCACGGGGCCTGCCCAAAAGATCAGCTTTCTGAACGAGCAATTCAGAGCCAAAGAATCTCCTGTTGATAGCGTCCTTGTATCTTCATATTCACCTATTTTTATTTACTACAACTTCAGCTGGAAATGTTTTCTGACTGCTATATTCCTTTTTACAAGATCACAGGAGTGCTCTCTCACAAGTTAAGTAGGAACAGATAAAGAATCGTTAAGAGTAAAATGGCCCTATTTTGTGCAAGTTCTTTTTCTTGTTTTATGTTTTTAATCCACTTTCATTTTATAAGTGAAAGTGAAAGATTTCTTTGCAGTTAACTTTATAGACTAATATTTCCATTATGGAGTTAATCCTCTACGAATTTGTAAGAATGGGAGTGTCTGCATTTCTCTGGAGAAATAACACTATTTAAATGTTTGTGATAATTTCTGAAAATGTGAAAGATTTCTTTGCAGTTAACTTTATAGACTAATATTTCCATTATGGAGTTAATCCTCTATGAATTTGTAAGAATGGGAGTGTCTGCATTTCTCTGGAGAAATAACACTATTTAAATGTTTGTGATAATTTCTGAAAATGTGTTGATCATTATTAATTTTAAGTCCTCAACATCTACTTATGTTATAGATTTGTGTAATACCCTCTAGGGCAGTAGTAATAATGATATTTTATATACAGTGTTTCTAGAGTATAGAAAAGACCATGTGGATACTATAAAATGGGATAGTTAATATTTGTATTCGTATGTGCCAATTCCTTTATTTGGAATCCCCCTTCTCCCTTCCCCCCAGTCAATCTTTTCAACATCAAGATTTAGCCCAAAAGTTATGTTTTCTTTCCCTGAACAACTAACTGGTTGATCCTACCTTTCTATTGGCACCCAATAATACTGTCTGGTCATCCCTGCCAGATGGGTGCTCCCATAGCAGAAGGACTATATTATTTTTCTATCAGAGGCTAAAATAGCATTTTGGCAGGCATGAAGTAATGATTGTTGGGTGAATATGTGTTGGAATTCGTTAACAGCTGGGTGCTATCCCTGAGGGTAGATGGGATTATTTGTGTTTTAATATTTTTCTAGGGGTGTGTGAAGGTAGAAGTTGATCTTGATTGATCTGTGTTAACTACCATGATTTCTTTCAAACGCCACTTGAGTTCCATTCCTGGTGGATTTGAAGAGGGAAGTCTCCCACAGCCTCATTGGAACTTCCTTTGTGCCTTTGATGACCTTGTGGATATTGCCAATGCTTAGGGTTTTCAGTCCCAGCCTTGCAGCATACATACACACCCAGTTCCTTCCCAGATTTCTGGAGATGCTCATTCAGTAAGCCATGCATACTTTTTTGCTTTAATGCTCCATAGATATTTTTGATATGCATTTGGGGTTGACACCCACTGGTCTGACATAATTATTTTATATGAAGTTTTTCCTTCAAGTGTTTGAAGATAGTTGAGATGAACTGTTAATTCATAAATCTGTTGCCTCAGCCTTGACAATTTATTGTCTCTTCCTGCACCCCTCTCGCCCAAAAGCCCTTCACTCTTCTCTGAATGCATCATTCTTACTAGTACTCTTTTCTCTTTGCTCTACTATTCCCCTCATCTAAAATATCCTATCCTCTTCTCTCTGATGCCTTAAATCATTAAAGGCCCAGTTCCATTTCTTACTTCCTTTAAAATTCTTTTAAAACCTTTGAACCCTTATTATGTTTCCCTAAACCTGGATTTCTCAGATAAATTGGTTCCTTTATTACATTAAATCACTTGTAATTTCTGTATACTAATTTTTTCAAGATGATTAATGTGTAACTTATTATGCAATATTAAAGGAATACAGAGGTATAAATAGTACCATTATTTCAAAAACATCTAAAATGTTGCTGATTATTAGAGGAACCCTTATTTTATTTCTCACAAGAAAGAAATGGTACCATTGAAATCATAACATGACTGTAAAACACATCTCAATTTCAGGAAGAAAATGCATCTCTGAGATACAGTATAAGGAATACTATTTATTCACCACTCAGTCTAAAAACAAAGCCAGGGCTGGCTGGTTAGTTCACTTGGTTAAAACATGGTGCTGATAACACCAGGGTCAAGGGTTTGGATCCCTTTACCAGCCAGCCATAAAAAAAACAAAGCCAGTACAGTTGAAACCCCCTTTGTAACCCTTCTCCATCTTATGCACTCCTCCATCCTGAATTTGGTGTTTATCTTTTGGTTCTTTTATACTTTTAGTAAATATGTATGTGACTGCATTGTGTAGTATTACAGTCTTTAATTATTTTTTAATAGGACTCCTGAAGACCCTGCAGAATATAGGCTCTTCGGTTTAAACAAATTTTAAGGGTAAAATAAAATGGCACCACTTAATAAAATAAATCAAGACTGTTGGCTATGACATATGTTGTGCTCAGGTTTCTTTCCTATTTCTTCTGTTTTCTATTTTTGCTGTCTGTGGGAAGGTTACAGAACTCATCACCTCCTCAAAGTGATCTCTGTGCAACCCATTGGCTTTTGAGGAGATGATGTACAGCTGGTGCTAGTTGTGCACTAAAGACTATATTACCCCTCCTCCACACCTCCCATTGCATATAGTAGTGTACCTGTGGGACTGTTAGGTCTTTCAGGGCAGAGGAGCAGGTGCTTCTGCTGGCCTTCTGGGAAAAGTATTCTAGTTTATATGTTTTTATCAGTTCTCATGGCCAAGTAAACTGTGTAGCTGTAAAAATCAGGCTCACCACCTTAAACATGTCATTCTAATGCTGTGTTGGAACTCAGTTGAGAAGAAAAGGCCTCCATTGAGCTGCTGGAGTGCCTATTTCAAATGAGTGCCTTCTGGGCCCCATTCCACTATCCCCTCAAATTGGGTTTCTGGTCATAGAGAGTCATATTGAAGGAATGGAGAAAAAGCGCCTGATGATTGTATTAGTCAGTTTCTGTTGCTTATAACAAAAATACTTGGAACTGAGTGATTTACAAGAAAAGAAATTTATTACTTACAGCTTCTGAAGCTGGGAAGTCAAAATTCAGGGAACACATCTGGTGAGGGTCTTTGTGGTGGTGACAGTGACCCAGGGTTCTCACATGGCAGAAAATGGCAGAACAGAGAGAGGCTAACTTCTCATGTGCTCTTCTTTTAAAGCCTCCAGAACCATGCCCCTGACCACCATTAATCCATTCACTAATGCATAGTCCAACAATTTAATTACCTTCAAGGCCCCAGCTTTCAATTCCACAATGGGATTTGCTACCCTCTTAACACTGTCACAGTGGGGACTAGGTTTTGGGGGGACATTCAGCCCAAGGCATTCCACCCCTGGCCCCCCCAAAGATTCATGTCCTTTTCACATATAAATACATTAATTTCATCCCCAAAAGTTCAAAGTTCCATCTGTGAAACTGCAACAAGTTATCTACTTCCAAGATAACAGTGGTGGGACAAACATAGGGTACATATTCCCATTACCAAAGGGAGAAATAGGCCAGAAGAAAAGTGTAATAGGCCCCAAACAGGTCTGAAACCTAGCAGGGCAGGCATTAAATCTCAAAGCTGGTGACTCATGTACCTTGACTGCATTTTTGATGTCCTCTACAGGCTGGTGTGAGGGTTGGGTCCCCAGGTCCTTGAGCACCTCCTATTCTATGGCTGTCCTGGTCTTAGGTGATGCTTCAGTTCTCACAGGCTGGCCTTGCACACTGGTAGCTCTATAAGTCTGGAGTTTCCATGACAGTACAGCTCTTATGGCTCCACTAGGCATGGCTTTGGTGAGATTTCTCTGCCACAACTCTGACACCACGTTTCCACTTGGCATTGCTCTAGTGAAGGCTCTGTGCAGTGAATCCACCCCTCAGACAGATCTCTTTCTGGGCCCCCAGGCTTTTCCATGCATCTGTTGAAATCAGGGCAGAGGCTCCCAAGGCTGGCATTCTGCAAACCTTCAGACCTAACACCATGTGGATGCTGCTAAGACATCCAGCTTGTATCTTCCAAAGCTGTGGGTCCAGCCACACCTGGGGCCAGTTTAGCCACAGCTGGGGTGCTGGTCTGGGGACCAGCTGAGGTGGCCTTGGGCAGGGAGCCTATGGAGGGCACCTCGGACCTGTTCCCCAAGACCATTCTATTTCTCTAGGCTTCTGGGCCTGTAATGGAAGATGCAGCCCCAAAGATCTCTGAAATGCCTTTCACCTATTTTCTTGGCTATGATCACCTGGCTGCCTCACAGCCATGCTAATATCTTTAGCGACTAGTCCCTCTGCTGCACCATAGGATTTTTCTCCTGAAAATGCTTTCGTTCTCTACCACATGGTCAGGCTACACTCTTTACATTCTGCTTCTCTTTTAATTATACATTTTGGCTTTATGTTGTGCCTTTTTTTGCCATAACTCAGTGTAGGCTGTTGCAAGTAGCCATGTAGTTTCCTGAATGCTTTGCTGCTTAGAAATTTCTCCCACCAAATACTCTGGGTCAGCACCATTAAGTTTCACATTCCATAAAACTTTTGGGCGTAAACAGTATGCAGCCAGGTTCCTTGCCAGTTCATAACAGGGGTGATCTTTGCCCCATTTTCCAATAAACTCCTTATTTCTGAGACCTCCTTAGGATGGTCTTTGTAGTCCATATTTCCATAATCATAACATTCCATAAAACTTTTGGGCGTAAACAGTATGCAGCCAGGTTCCTTGCCAGTTCATAACAAGGGTGATCTTTGCCCCATTTTCCAATAAACTCCTTATTTCTGAGACCTCCTTAGGATGGTCTTTGTAGTCCATATTTCCATAATCATTTTGGTCACCATCATTTAACCAGTCTCTAAAGCATTCCAAACTTTCTCTGATTTTCTTGTCTTCTAAACTTTCACCATCATCGAGGCTTTTTTAAGCCTGTCCCTCCAAATTCCTCCAACCTTTTCTCAACACTTAGTTTCTAAATTGTTTCTACATTTTCAAGTATCTCTTATAAGCAACATCCCAGTTCTCTGGTACCAGTTTTCTGTATTAGTCAGGGTTCTCCAAAGAGACAGATCAATGTGTTATAAATATATGAGAGGGGATTTATTAGGGGAATTAGCTCACGTGATTGTGAACAAAAGTCATGTGATAGGCCGTCTGCAAACTGGATTCTGGTTGCATGCCTCAGTCCAAGTCCAAAGGCCTCAAAGCCAGGGAAGCCAATGGCGTCCTTGGTGTAAGTCCTGGAACCCAAAAGCTGAAGAGTCTCGAGCTTTTATGTCCACAGACAGGAGAGAAGAGTGTATCCCAGGTGTTGATTCTTAGAGTTAATATCATACTTGGGATCTTACAAGGTTTCAATCACTATATTTTTAAGAATCACAGTGCTAGTTTCCTAAGGAAAAATGTACTTTCATTTGGGGAATGCTACCAGAAATGGGATTATTGCTATTTTGTTCTTTATCTTAGCCTCATTAATTGTTCAAAAGGGCTTGAGCTCTTTCCCTCTTTAATGTGGAATACATCTGACTGCAACTTTCAAGACTCAGTTATGCTTTTAATTGAGAAAATTGATGCTGCTCTGAACTGAGCCAATACTATAGAGTCAATCTCAGACTTGAGCTAGGACATTTACCTTCTGAGAGCTCTGGTTTACCTTAGCAATAATGGATATTGTTCAGGTGGTGTTTTTGCTTTTGGAAGCATCTTCTAGTTTGAACTAGTAGTATGGCTTGAGATTCTTCTTAGAGAGAGAAAATTAACAAATTTGTAGGATTAAACTAACTTTTATATATATATATGTGTGTGTGTATGTGTATATATATATGGAGAGAAAATTAACAAATTTGTAGGATTAAACTAACTTTTATATATATATATGTGTGTGTGTGTATGTGTATATATATATGTATGTATGTATGTATTTAGGTGTGGACACTGCAAGAGGCTTGCCCCTGAGTATGAAGCTGCAGCCACCAGATTAAAAGGAATAGTCCCGCTAGCAAAGGTGAGTACAGGTGGATTCTTCATTAAAGGATATGAAATATTTTAAACAGTAGTTTGTAAAATTAACATTCATTTTCTCTGCTCTTATGGTGCTAAGAAGAGTGTATACTGGTTTGTGGGCAAATACACAACAGAGTGTTGTATTATAGTTTCAAAAGATTAAAAATAGTGAGACTAAGGAAATCATTGGCATAAGAAATAAAATACATAGTAAATAAGAATTAAAGTGCAAATATGGAAAGTAAAAGTACAGTTGTTAAGGTTAGAGGGAAATCATTGAGTAAATGAGTTCCCGATACTGCCATATGATATTCACAGTGATGAGAATATGAAAATAATATGAGGATATTGATGAGTATATAACCAGCTGTTCAACTATAAACTTGGTATTTGTTTTTACAATTAAAGTAATGCTTCCAGAATTTTGTCATTATTCTGTAGTAAACCCATAGTTGTTTCAATCTAAAAGCTCACATCTCTGCCAGCCTCAAATAAATAGTCCATACATATATAAAGCTATTTTTGGAAACTCCTTTTAATTCTGATGTCAGGTAGCTTGCCATAGAAAAAAAATGTTTAATCACTATTTAATTCCTGCCTCGTGAATAGCCTATGTGAATATAGACACATTAATTTTCTGGACCTTGGTTTACCCATCTTAGAGCATAAGGAATTATACCTCAGAATGTTATAAAGATTAAATGAGGTAATAAATGCAAAGTGCCTGTAGCACTGCCTGGTTCAGGGTAAGTGGATAAATAGATGGAAATTGTTTCTTTCGGACAGATCTCACTAGATCTGTTATTCTGTGGTTTAGCCCAGCTTCACACTAGCTCAGGGATCATGTAGTACAAGTATTGCTATCTTTGCAAATAACTCTAGATGATTTGCAAAGTCAAATTATACCCAACCTCATCTACTGGGTATGTGCACTCATCTATATATTCCCTTGAATTATCAAAGTAAGCCACTGTTAATGATTTAAGTGATTTATCCCTCATATATTTTGAGGCAGAAAAAAGGTGGAAACCACTGCTTTAGATGGTAGAGGCAGAATTTAAATAGTAATTTTTTCATTTTGTATGAGGCCTAGGGATCTAAATTTTAAAGAATTTCTTAGCCAGTTCTGATGTAGTTAGGCAAGCACCAGTCTGTCTTTAAGATCTGATGTTCTGTGCCATGTATGCCAGGAATTGTTTGATCCTCTTATGATTTGACCAGTCCTGATATTTTGGGAATATAGGAAAAACCTATAGCCGGTATTTGGTTTAAAAAATAGTTTGTGTTTTAATCTTAGGTTGATTGCACTGCCAACACAAATACCTGCAATAAGTATGGAGTCAGTGGATATCCAACCCTGAAGATATTTAGAGATGGTGAAGAAGCAGGTGCTTATGATGGGCCTAGGACTGCCGGTAAGGATCCTGGATTACATTCTGGAAGCTGGATTTAAGTACCTTGTTCTTTATAGTGGAAACATGAAAATGTATTTTTCTACACAACCTATTTTCAGACTTAAGATTTCTCCTCTAAGAGGTCAGTTTGGTAGATAACAAAAGACCCCTCTAAATGAATGGATTATATAAGTACTGTAATGTAGAAAATACATGAACTTGAGTTATAAGATTAGCTAGGCATTTTTTCATTTGACAAATATTTTATTGAGGACCTACTCTGCCAGATATTCTGGATGCTGGTACTTATTGATAAACAAAAGAGATAAGGCCCCTACTCCTGTGGAGTTCATGTTCTGGGGGATGAGGGGAGGAAGGCAACATTCATTTGACAAATATTTTATTGAGGACCTACTCTGCCAGATATTCTGGATGCTGGTACTTACTGATAAACAAAAGAGATAAGGCCCCTACTCCTGTGGAGTTCATGTTCTGGGGGATGAGGGGAGGAAGGCAACAAACAAATTTTAAAAATATACATAGATAACCATCTCACACCCATTAGGATGGCTACTATCAAAAAAAAAGAAAATAGGCTGGTCCATTTGTAGTGGGTTATCAGAACTTACTAACTTTAGTGTCAGTGCCCACTGCTTAATTTGACTGGCTTTTAAAAAGAAAGAAAATAACAAGTGTCAGTGAGGATATAGAGAAATTGGAATCTTTGCACTGTTGGTGGGGATATAAATGATGTAGCCACTGTGGAAAACAGTATGGTGGTTCCTCAGAAAAAGTTTGTTTTGCAAGGTGAAAACAGTTCTGGAGATTGGTTGTACAGCAGTGTTGTCTCAGTACATTTTCTGTCACTTATAATAGAATGCCTGAAACTGTAATTTATAAGGAAAAGAAATTTATTTCTTACAGATTTGGAGGCTGGGAAGTTCAGTGTTAAGGGGGTACATCTGGTGAAGGCTTTTTCCTTGCAGAGACTATAGAGTCCTGAGATGGTGCCAGGGCATCACTTGGCGAGAGGGCAAGAGCATGCTAACTCAGGTCTCTCTTGCTCTTGTGAAGCCACCAGTTCTACTCCCATGATAATCTATCGATCCATGAGTGGATTAATCCATTCATGAGGGCAGAGCCCTCACAATCCAGTCACCTCCTGAAGGCCCTACCTCTTAACAACAC
Organism: Galeopterus variegatus; assembly: GCF_000696425.1. Classification (NCBI taxonomy): domain Eukaryota; kingdom Metazoa; phylum Chordata; class Mammalia; order Dermoptera; family Cynocephalidae; genus Galeopterus; species Galeopterus variegatus. The sequence goes on along the minus strand of NW_007728776.1, from coordinate 33,583 downwards.
TGCCACATTGGGGATTAAGCTTCAATTAAATCTTGTGGAGGACATTCAAACTATAGCAAGTGTGAATGTACTTACTAACACAGAATTGTATACTTAAAAAGTTAAGTTGGGGCTGGATCCTCTAGGGACTGATATTTTTCTATGATCAAGACAGTTTTATCTTGAATCTGTCAAATAATCAGGCATATTATATCTTTTCGTGACAGAAAAGAGTTGAGTTAGGGGATTTTAGGAGACGTGGGATTTTTTTTCAGTATGTATGATTGTTATTCATATACTAAGTTCGGCATAACATGGTCCCTGCCTAACTGAAGTGTCTGCTAGGAACCAGGCCCAGTGCCAAGTTCTTTTTAAAAATGTATTCTTTTAATTAATTTACTTTTAATAATATTTTTTAGTTTTTAAGAAATACAGTAAAGTACAAAGAAAGAAATAAAAATAACATATATCAGATGTTACTGCTGTCAGATAACCCCTATTGACTTAAAAGGGAAAGAGAGCACAGTGTGATAGTCAGAATAATGTCCCTTCTCACCCCCTTCCAAAGATGTTCATGTCATAATCCCTAGATCCTGTGAATATGTCCCCTAACATGGCAAAGGGGACTTTAAGGACCTTGAGGAGGGATATTATTGTGGATTATCACAGGAGTCTCTAAAAGTGGAAGAGGTGGAGGCAAAGGGAAGATGGGAAATCTCTGTACCTTCTGCTTAGTTTTGCTATGAACCTAAAACTGCTCTAAAAAAATTAAGTCTATTTAAAAAAAAAAAATCAGTGTTCAGATCCACATACTACTGGCCAGCCACCAAAAAAACCAAAAAAGTGGAAGAGGTAGGCAGACAAGGAGGTCAGAGTAATGCAGTGTGAGAAAGCCTCAATCTGCCATTGCTGGCTTATGGGTCATGAGCCCAGGAATGCAGGAAGCCTCTAGAAGCGGGAAAAGCCAAGGATTCTCCCTTAGGACCTCCAGAGGGAACGCAGCCCTGCTGAAACTTTGATTTTAGCCTGTGAGACCCATTTTGTACTTACAACCTTTAGAACTGAATAATAACTTAATATTGTTTAAACCTCTCTCTCTGTCTCTCTCTCTCACCTTTGCCCTTGCTTTTTAGTGTCATCCACGTCCTGGCTTAAATTTCACCTGAGGGGGGGCTTTCCCAGGCCACTAGACCTAAAGTAGCCACCCAGTCATTTTCTTATCACATCATCCTCTTAATTCTCTGCATAGCACTGGTTACTATCTCATTTTTTTAATTTATGCATTTGGAAATTTACATATAGTAATAAATTCCAGGAGAACAAAGACATTGTTTGGTATGATTTACTGCTCTATCCCGAGCACTTACACTCCCCACATACAGTATTCAATAACTCTTTGTTGTATGCATGAATAAATATATTGGCCCAACTGAGGCCGTTTAACCAGCTTTCAATTTGTTATTTCTTTTTTTTTTTTCTTTTTTTTGACTGGTAAGGGGATTGTAACCCTTGGCTTGGTGTCGTCCGCACCGCGCTCAGCCAGTGAGCGCACCAGCCATCCCTATATAATAGGATCCGAACCCGCTGCCTCAGCGCTCCCAGTGCCGCACTCTTCCGAGTGAGCCACAGGGTCGGCCCTCAATTTGTTATTTCTAATAAGCACAGAAGGAGAAAAACCTTTTTTTCCCCCCTGAGATTAAAATTATTAATGAAGAACCTATGTTAGCATTCAGATTTTCTAGTTTAATTTGGGGTAGAGTTAGTAGTTAGAGTTTCTGAAATGTTTTTCTCTGAACTTGGACAGGTCTTAACTAAATTGTAGATAGACCCAGCCGGACTACTACTAGGCAAATATTCTCACTTGGGCTGTAACATAGATTTCATAAACTGGAGAATTTCTCAGCATTCAGTAGTTTGTCTATTCATGCAAGTAGTCTTTAGCCAGGAGGGATAATTTTGTTTATGTATACCTTTAAGAACTATGCCCTTTGCCTTCCTGCTTAAACTGGTTACTCAGCAGTTCATTACACCTTCCAGAGAATTTTAGATACTCAGGGAAAAGGTAACATTTTTCACCATAGTCCTGAGTTAAAGTTCTTTATTTTGTGATATGGTAATAGCAATCATCTTGAAGACTAAACAAGTCTTATCCAATTTCAGCTAGTCTATTAATAAAACCCCTCCTCTAGGAGGAGCCGAGGAAAACATTTAAAAGAAAAAAAAATCTATGAATGGAGAGACAAAAGGAGAAAAAAGTACCTTAGAAGTGCAAAATATGCTCGGTCATGTTGAAAGAGTTAAACAATACTCTGTCTTAGCTAGTTAACACATCCTCAGAGTACATAGAAAACAAAGGGGTGGAAGAAGTAGAATTATCATGGAGAAGTAGCATTGCCTCTGGCTTGTGAGCATTTTGAACCTATGACTAGTTCAGTGGACCCTAGGAGAAAGTGGAATAATGGTCTGTCAACTAGGATTAAGGGATAAAAAGATTTTGGAGTTTTTAAACTTTTTTACTTAACTAGCCCATTTTATCTCAGTAGGAAAGTGTGGTTTTGGCTGGATTTTGTGCCTGTTTGACCCATATGTAGTTAAACTCCTACACAAGCTAGCCAAGTCACTGAATTTTCTGCTTTAAAAATGTAAGGCTAGTTAGCTCAGTTGGTTAAGAGTGCAGCCTTGTAACACCAAGGTCAAGGCTTTGTGGTTTCCCAGACAGGCCAGCCACCAAAAAAAAAAAAGAGAGAGAAAAGAAAAATGTGAGGCTTCAGGTGACTCTGTGCTGCTTGAGAAGGGGGATTTGTCTATAAAATTTATTTGCAAAATGGATGTTTTTTAAAGTTTTTAATGTGATAGGCACTATTCTTTGAGCTAGGTACATATCATTGACTAAAACCAAAATCCCTACTCATTTGGAATTTACTTGACAGTGGACAGAGAGAATAATAAGTCTCTTTGGAGGGTGGTTTTAAAAATTATGAGTACATGTACCCTTTGACCCAGTTAATTCACTTCTAGGATTTTACCCTACAGATGAATATATTCTATCATGTGCAAAATGACATTAATACTCCTAATAATAATAAACAAGGTTATTTATACAGAATCATTTGTAGCAGCAAGAGATTGGAAACAAATGTCCATCAATTATGGCAGGTTAAATGAATTATATATCCATATGATGAAACATTATGCACCTGTAATAAAACATCTTTATATATATTAATATAAATTATCTCTAAGCTATGTTAAATGACAGAAACAAAATACAGAACAGCATATGTGTATACTGCCATTTTGAGGATAAAAGAAAGAAGAATAATCTAATTGCTTGTTTATGTGTAAAATGTCTGGAAGAATAACAGGTAACTGAACTCTCATCCTATAGGGAGGAAACTGGGTGACTAGAGACAAATGTGGGAAGAAAAATGCATTGTGTACGGGTTTTTTTACCTTTTCAATTTTGAATTGTGAATAATTACCTTCTCAAAAATTATAAGTTTCATCTTGATTTCTCAGATGGAATTGTCAGCCACCTAAAGAAGCAGGCAGGACCTGCTTCAGTTCCTCTCAGAACTGAGGAAGAATTTAAGAAGTTCATTAGTGATAAAGATGCTTCCATCGTGGGTAAGTAGCAAATAGTTAATTATGCCACAAAATTATGAACTCAGTTTGAAATCCCTCCCTGTCTGGGAAAACAGGCTAGGAAACCTTGGGGCAGTTAAAAAGACAAGTGACAGAATTAAGGACTAGAATAGGGATATCATCACTTCTTAAACTCTGAGATTTAACTCATATGATAGCGTAATTACAACTGAAAACAAGGTTTGAGTGCTGGCCATTTAGCTCACTTTTGGGAAAACATGGTGCTAGTGACACAAAGATCACAGGTTCAGATCCCCATACCAGCCAGTTGCCAAAAAACAAAACAAAATGAAAAAACCAAAAAAAATGAAAACAAGGTTTGGAGGTAGGAGGACACAAGTAAATACTAGGGCTGTCCAGTTAGCTGATTTAGTTAGAGTGTGGTACTGATAACACCAAGGTCCAGGGTTTGATCCCTGTATTGGCCAGCCACCAAACAAAAAACAAAAAGTAAATAATAAACCTCTGTTTCTGCTATTTTCACAATAATAGGAGAATTTAAAATTTAGGACCAGATTGCTAGGATTTGTCTTACATTTTTACAGCAATCTTTGCTTTCTCAAGCATTGCAGTATTTCATTTTATCCTTAAAATAACATGAGCCAGATATATTCTGCACCTTAGGCATTCTTTGTTTTGTTTTAAATGTGATGTATGATACATTTGACTATAAAATAAATGTAAACATATAAGCTGTTTTTGTGCCTCTCTTAATCTTCTAATTATTATAATAAAGTTGACTTTTTAGCAGCAAGGATGGTTAATCATTTAACTGAAAGCCACTTCTTATCATCTAAGTTTTACTGGTTCTTTATATTTTACAAGGATTTAACCATTACCATTTAATAAACATTTATGTGTCAGTCACTTCTCTAGACTTGAAGTTCTAAAGACAAGAAAGACATAGAAAGAAAAAATAGAGTGAAGTGGCTTTGACATATTGTCAAAATTTAATCCTTATGATACCTGAAATAGTCCCTGAAACTATAAGAAGTTAGCAAAGGCTGGCCAGTTAGTTCACTCCATAGAGCATGGTGCTGATAGCACCAACGTCAAGGGTTTGGATCCCCATACCCACCAGTCGCCAAAAAAAAAAGAAGTTAAGCACTTTGCCTCATCACTTGTGACAAAGTAGAACTAAAACTGGAACCCTGACAAATCTTCTCCCTTGGCTCTCTCAAAAATGTTTCGTTAAAGGATAGAGGACAGGGCTGGCCCATGGCTCACTTGGGAGAGTGTGATGCTGATAACACTGAGGTCACGGGTTCGGATCCCTATATAGGGATGGCCGGTTAGCTCACTGGGTGAGCATGGTGCTGACACCACCAAATCAAGGGTTAAGATCCCCTTACCAGTCATCTTAAAAAAAAAAAAAAGGATAGAGGAGGAATTCTTATCCTAAACACATGTTGAGTATCTGAGGTATTTGTGGCAAAGCAGACCCAGTCCTCCTGCCTGTTTCACTATGCTTATCCATTATAGAATGAAGGTTTCGAAAAACAGAATTGAAAAGTTTTTATGGCCAGCTACAAAAAGGCAAAGCAGACCCAGTCCTCCTGCCTGTTTCACTATGCTTATCCATTATAGAATGAAGGTTTTGAAAAACAGAATTGAAAAGTTTTTATGGCCAGCTACAAAAAGAAGATTTAATATCTCTCAGCGCTTATTGCTTCTTCCTTGTGTTTGACATTTTCTATATAGGTTTTTTCAAGGACTTATTCAGTGAAGCTCACTCTGAGTTCCTAAAAGCAGCCAGCAACTTGAGGGATAACTACCGATTTGCACATACCAATGCTGAGTCTCTGGTGAATGAGTATGATGATAATGGAGAGTAAGTGACTGAGTTGGATGCCCTTGTCAGTCTCTGGACCAAGTGTAATTATTCTGTGAACTGGTGACTTTTATGCATGGTTTTTCCAAAAGGTTTATTGGGCACTTACTAGGTATTTAAGCAAAATGCTGGAAACTGTCTTTGAGGGGCATTTAGTAGGGGGAGACAGTGTATACATGAATATATATAAAAATGTAAGTGTAATTGAGTGTTATACATGTTATAGAAATATGAGTATATACAGGGTATATTGGGAGTACAAAGAAAGTGATTTTTCTTCTTCTGGGGTGGGGAGTACTATCTAAAAAAGCTTCATAGAGGAGGTGACTCTTAAAAGATGAGTTTTTCCAGGCAAGTTGTGGCAATTGGGATAAAAATTATTCCAGATAAAGCAGCAGGAGTGAAGGCCCTGAGATGTAAGACAGCCTAGGCATGTTGGGACCTGCCATTGGTAGTGCTGGAGTGTTGTTTGTGAACAAGGTCATAGTGAAAGGTAAGGTTGAAGAGGTCAGCAAAGACCAAATTATAGGCCTTAAGTGCCATACAAAAGAGTTTAAATTTTATCTTTTAGATATTTGAGAGACTTTGAGCTGGGGAGTAATATGATTTTGTTTCAGAAGAAAAGTCATTGTCACCCACATAGTGGTGGTTTGAAAGGGGAGTGAGGCAAGGCAGTCAGTATCTATACTGAAGGTGACATCTGAGAGTCTAACAGCATTAGTGGCAATGGAAAGGAAGGGGTGGGTATAAAAAAGGTAGACAACAGGATTCAGTCACTAACTAATGCTATGTGAAAAAAGGGAAGATCTAGAATAAGTCCATGTTTCTAACAATTTGGATGACTGGTTCAATGGCAGTCACCATCAAGTTGGGAAGCAGATGAAGAGAAACACATTTGGGAGGAATGATGATTTGGGGAGGAAATCTATTTTGAACACAGTGAGTTTGAGAAGTGTGAGTCATCCAGGTGGTGAATACCCAGTGGACAGTTGGATAAATTAGCCTAGAATTCAGGAAGAGTTCTCTGCTAAATATAAAAATTTATAGGTCAATTACATATAAACGATTATTAAAACCATGGTATTAGATAAGATCACTCAGGTTGGGATATAAAATAAAAAGAAAAATGTGTCAAGGAGTAGTGTTGTTTATATTTAACAAAATATGTCGTGTTCACTATGTGCCATGCACCTGCTGTTAACTCATTTAATCCTCTTTACAACCCTGTGAGACAGATATTATTATCCCCATTTTATGGAGGAAAAAGTACATAAAGAAGTTAAGTAAATTTGCCTACCTTCTCAAAGCTAGTAAGTGGAAGAACTAGAATTTGAAGCTAGAGAGTCTGGCTGCAGAATTGGTATGCTTGATTACTAGGCTCTACTACTACTTAGAATGAGAGACAGCAGGTATATAGATGGATGTGGAACCACCTGTGGCTCATTAACAAGCACACCACATGTCATTCTGTTAACCTTTGATTTGTTCATTGTGGCTGCCTGTCACACTGCCATCTAAATTGGTCTGTTAACCTCTAATCAGAAATCTTATTGCGAAGACCTCATGTGAAGGTTTTCTTAAGGTTTTCATGTGTACAGAAAGGCAACATTAAAGATCACATTTGGAACTGCCTGATTTCTATTTTTGAGAATAACTGCTCTGAAATTGGTAATTATGCTTTTTAAAGGAATTTTAGCCTTGTTCTGATTCTTGCTTGCCCAGCCTGTTTGTATTAAGTTCTTGTTTGCTCTGTAGTTTTCCTGTGTTCTATGAAAATGCCTGTGTTTTAATTGACAGAAGGTTAGTTAATGGTTAATATTGGAAGAATGAGAAAGGGATATAAGGACCTGAAGGTGCTAAAACCTAGCCAAAAACAAGTGACAAAAATTGTGTGTGAGTGTGTGTAGTGTGGGGAGGAGGAATGAATGAGGGAGAAGCTAGAGGCAAGATATTGGTGGTTAGAATAATGGTGTTTTGTAAGCTGGTGCTAGATGTAAGCCTGTGACTCAGAACCAAACCTGAAGTGCAGTTCTAGCTGAACAAAAGGCTGTAAATTTGCTTCTTCAGGTGTTCCAATGGATTTGAAGAAAGCTTAGCTTAGGTGAGAGGCAAAGTAGTACCAGTAAGAGAAAATTTTGTGAACATGATTTATTGGGATAGAGAAATCTGAAACAAAGAAATTTCTAATGAACGTAAGCTAAATATTATAATTGTATACCTGCCTATAACATTTTAGGTGTTTGGGGGGGTTTTGTGTTCTTTGTTTGGTTTTTTTGGTGGCTGGCCGGTAGGGGGATCAGAACCCTGGACCTTGGTGTTATCAGCACTGCACTCTAATCAATTGAGCTAACCGGCCAGCCATATATAACATTATATAACTGGAAGGAATCTTAAAGATGTTTTCTCTAGTGAAGTACTCACGTCTTACTGTGTGAGAGAGGTGAATTTTTTTTTTTTTTTTTTAAAGATGACCGGTAAGGGGATCTTAACCCTTGACTTGGTGTTGTCAGCACCACGCTCGCGCAGTGAGCCAACCGGCCATCCCTGTGTGGGATCCGAACCCTTGGCCTTGGTGTTATCAGCACCGCACTCTCCCGAGTGCGCCACAGGGCCGGCCCACGAGAGAGGTGAATTTTTTTTTTTTTTTTAAAAATGACCGGGAAGGGGATCTTAACCCTTGCCTGGGTGTTGTCAGCACCACGCTCGCGCAGTGAGCCAACCGGCCATCCCTGTGTGGGATCCGAACCCTTGGCCTTGGTGTTATCAGCACCGCACTCTCCCGAGTGAGCCACAGGGCCGGCCCAAGAGAGAGGTGAATTTTTAAGGAGAGTGGCAGGGCAAGCTACCTTCCAATAGAAGAAAACTCTGCTTTATTTTATTGTACACATTGGGGCTTTTGGGTAAGTTGGGTTCTCTTTGTTATTGTTTTTAAAGGTTTGGAAGTTATTTGCTCTAACTCCCTTTTGAGCTAACAAAAAAGCTGAAGCCCAGAAGGATTAAATTGATTCTTGGTCCAAGGTCTTTGAAATTAGTAGTGAAGCTAAGATTAGAACCAAGTTCTCTTAACTTTCTATTTCTAACTCAAGGTTTATTTATTTTTCCTTTTTGTCTTTTTTACTGACCGGTAACGGGATCGCAACCCTTGGTGTCGCGCCCTTACCGGGGACCGGTTCCTGCTCACTGGCTGAGCACGGTGTGGGCGCAACACTGAGGGTTGCGATCCCGTTACCAGTCAGTAAAAAAAGACAAAAAAAAAGGAAAAAAAATGATGGGAGACAGTTCCTCTGCTATCTACATACTAAGATTTTTTTTTTAAGGGGTATCACTTTGTTTCGTCCTTCACATCTGATTAACAAGTTTGAGGACAAGACTGTGGCATATGCAGAACAGAAAATGACCAGTGGCAAGATTAAAAAGTTTATCCAGGAAAACATGTGAGTACCTCTTTATGCATTGTCTGGGTATTTTTTCTTTCTTTCTTTTGCTTCATTTTTCGTTTGTCTACCTCAGTCATTAAGCAAAGCCATGTTTTGGTTTAAATAGCCTTGATTCAAGAGTTTTTAACAATATTAGTTTGTTTATATTAAGGCAGTAACGTTTGGGCCCTACAACTTCTATTGTGGTCCTATAAGATAATAAGTATTGCTCAGTACTTGTCCTAAATGTTGAAAATTTCTTTCCTTTATCAGTTATTTTGTGATAATTCCAAAATGTAGGTGTAAGCCTGCCTACATTGATAACGGATTATTTCATTTCAGTTTTGGTATCTGCCCTCACATGACAGAAGACAATAAAGATTTGATACAGGGCAAGGACTTACTTGTGGCTTACTATGATGTGGACTATGAGAAGAATGCTAAGGGTTCCAACTACTGGAGAAACAGGTAATAAGAATCATGTTTTCAGGCTGGCTGGTTAGCTCAGTTGGTTAGAGTATGGTGTTATAACACCAAGTTCAAGGGTGCCAAAAACCAAAAAAAAAAAAAATCATGTTTTCACTTTGTAAACAAGTTTACCTAAAGTAAACAGTCCCTTTTAACCATCCCATTACCATATGTGATGTAAGAGCAGATGACAATGGGAACATATGACTCCTGAAAACTATATAACTATTTCCAAAATTTGGGGAATATGTCTTCTGTAGGTGTTCCTTTGCTTTGTGACACAGTGACTTCAAACCTTCCAGAAAAAGTTGCAAATTTGATGTAAAATGCACTTAAAACATTGTGCCCACTTGCCCATTGAGACTGTCCATGAATTTTATCCTTAAAAATTTTCTTTTTAGATCAGTCATTATACCTGCAATAAATTTCACAACTGTATTATACAGTGATATTCAGTAGGAATGGACCATTTGATTAGGCACCACCAGTTTGGCAGTGAAGTTCAGTTAAGACATTGAAATATACCATAATCCTGTGTCTGTGCCCAAGAACACAAATATAGACTGATTCCAGAGGGCTGTGTGTACTGTACAACTTAGTCTACGCTTGCTAGTCTCTTGCTTCTTAGTTTTGAAGTGCTTTACTACCTTGGTATAGGCACATATATCTCTTGTTTCTCACAGAGTGATGATGGTAGCAAAGAAGTTCCTGGATGCTGGACACAAACTCAACTTTGCTGTAGCTAGCCGTAAAACCTTCAGCCATGAACTATCTGATTTTGGCTTGGAAAACACTGCTGGAGAAATTCCTGTTGTTGCTATCAGAACTGCTAAAGGAGAAAAGTTTGTCATGCAGGAGGAGTTCTCGTGAGTTGCTAGTCAGCATGGGTTTGGGATTTGATTCTGCAAGGAAATTATTAAAGCCTTTTATACTATTGAGGAATTACAAAGAACAACATTGCAATATGAGGATGGGTCTTCTATCTTCTAGTCAAGACCTTTGACTGTTATTTTTCTCAATTTAACTATATGCACTTTAAGGATCATAATCCTTAATGAATTCTAAAAATTAAAAAAAAGAATGGCAGGTTCGAATTCTTACCTGATTCTACTCCACCACCATTAGAAGTAGTACATAGAGAAGGTTGGACAGCCTCTTTGAGATGGATTTCAATTTCAAACCAACCCCCTTCCATTACTTTAGAATGTCTTTTCCTGGAGTACTACATGAGCCTAAAGTAAATTCAGGGAATTGGAAAGATCTTAAGATCCCAAACAGGTTTACCTTCACCTTCTGAAACTTTGGGAGATTAAGACAAGAAAAATCTTTGCGAGCCAATAAGTAAAACAAGATACTGTAGGTACACACAGAGCAACAGGATGAGATTTGGTTCTTTTGCAAAACTGAATCTCCAAAAGACCAATGTTTCTTCCTTCTTTGAATTGTCTAATCCACAAAGAACATGCTAAAAATAGAGGTGGTTTGCTTTTTGTTCAGTCAGTAGTTCTGCATTTTGAGAGGTAACAGCTCCCTTTTTTTTAGCCTTAAACTTGAAATTAAAATACTTAGAAACTATTCAAAGAAACTGCTTTTAATCCTCTCAGTGGTAGAAGTAAATTAACAAACCCTGATCCTTGTCTTTCAAATTGCAGGCGTGATGGCAAGGCTCTTGAGAGGTTCCTGCAGAATTACTTTGATGGCAACCTGAAGAGATATCTCAAATCTGAGCCTATCCCAGAGAGCAATGATGGGCCTGTAAAGGTGAGGTGCTCATAGCCTCACTAAACCTATGAGCAGTTGCCTCACTTCATTTCTTTATTCCAAACATCTGGGTCTAAATGAAGACCTTGTTGGCTATCTTTTTTTTTTTTTTTTTTGTCCTTATCCCCCTGAGTCATAAAATAAGCATTAGCAGAGCTCATAATGTTCGGTAGGGGTGGGAGTATAAAACCTTCACAGGATTTTATATTTGATGGAATTTATATTAGGGCTAGATTACTCTGTGGGATACAGCAAGCTAAGAATAGTTTTGTTGCTCTGAAGTTATTTTAAGGAACAGTTTGGTAGGACTTGTATTTCCTGTGACTTCCTGAACATAGTTGAACAGGTGAAAGATATGGAAATGAGTTGGTTTCTAGGGAATGGCAACGTATTTAATATAGTCTGCAAATGTGATTTGGATTTCCATGATTTATTTTCAGTGGTAACACATTGAATTTGTGAGGGATTAGGTCCAGAAGTAAATTTAGCTTGTGAATTTATTCTTCATCTCACCTTACCAACTAGAGAATCTTCTGTGTTTTCCAGGTAGTGGTAGCAGAGAATTTTGATGAAATAGTGAATAATGAAAATAAAGATGTGCTTATTGAATTTTATGCTCCTTGGTGTGGTCACTGTAAGAATCTGGAGCCCAAGTATAAAGAACTGGGGGAGAAGGTAAGTTTGAATCCTATTCTAAAGGTAAAATTTGAGTGAGAAGTTTACATACATATTCAGCATTGGCTAATTAGTCACCCTAATTAGTGTAGTTCCAAAGAACTGGTAGATTTTTTCCCACTATCTACTGTTTACTCACTTTCTCTTGACTGCCCCCTAGTGTCTGTAGCCTGTGCAGTGCCTCAGATACCTGTTTTAACTTTCCACTCTATTTGTCCCTTTCTGTTGCTTATAGCAGAATACCTAAAACTGGGTAATTTACAAAGAAATAAAATTTATTTCTTACAGTTTGGAGGCTGGGAAGTCCAAGATCCAGGGAACACATCTGGTGAGGGCTTTCTTCTTGGTGCAAAGTCCCATGGAGATGCAGGGTATCACATGGCAAGATATGGCATGAGCAATAGAGCTAAACCTCCTCATTTGCTCTCCTTATGAAGTCATCACAACCACACCCATTACTGCATGAATGGATCAGTCCATTCACAGGGGCACAGTCATCACAATCTAATCACCTCTTAAATAAAGACCCCACATTTCAAATAACATTTTAATCAGATTTCCAACCCTCTTAATACTATTACAATAGAGATCATATTTCTAATACTTGAACCTTTGGGGGTCACATTTGATCCATAGCACACTCCTCAGACTCAATCTAGAATATGGTTAGGGTTGGCTGGTTAGCTCAGTTGGTTAGAGTGTGCCCTCATAACACCAAGGTCAAGGGTTTGGTTCCCAATACCGGCCAGCCACCAAAAAGAAAAAAAGATTGTTAAAAATATCTAGGAGCTTCTGAATTTTGGTAACAGCTTATATGAATCCATATGTTCCTTCATCTTGAAACACTTGGCTCAGCCTTTGTAATGCCAGGTAAATTTGAAGGAGATTGTATGTATGAGTCATACATATAGGAGCCAAGAGAGAAAAGAAAAGTTTGTGGAATGTTAGGTACTATCTGCAAGTGCCACCACTCTTCCTATCTGAGAAGAATGAGATTGTTTTAAGTCCTGAATTGACTAAATGTTCCTCGGTCACTGAAAACATGAAATTTAAAGATCTAACCTTTTTATTAACAGCTCAGCAAAGACCCAAATATTGTCATAGCCAAGATGGATGCCACAGCCAATGATGTGCCTTCTCCGTATGAAGTCAGGGGGTAAGTAGATTAAAAATTAACAAAAGTGTCTCAGCAATATTTTTTTTTTTTTGGTGGCCCACTAGTACGTGGATCTGAACCCTTGACCTTGGTGTTATCAGCACCATACTCTACCAACTGAGCTAACTAGCCATCCCTGTCCAGTCAATTGGTAGGAAAAAAGCTAGGAAACCATTTCTTTACTGGTTTTGGGGATCTTCATATTCTAATTGAGGACAGGCTCACTAATTCCTTCTTTTTTTAAAAGATGACTGGTAAGGGGATCTTAACCCTTGACTTGGTGTTGTCAGTACCACGCCCCCCTAGTGAGCTAACCAGCCATCCCTATATAGGATCCGAACCCGTGGCCTTGGTGTTATCAGCACCACACTCTACCAAGAGAGCCATGGGTCAGCCCTACTAATTCCTTCTTGACTTAGAGTTCTGCATTGTGGACCTACGTGGCTGCAGAAATTTTGTGAGCGCTCATATTCCTGAGTTATGATAGGATGTAATTTAGCCACTGATGGAGAATAGTATCTCATCAGATTGCAAACCATGAAGAAAAATTATTCTCAGAAATTTATTGAAGTATATATGTCAGAGTTACTTTATAACTTGAAATTAGTAAACTCTTTTTTCCCCCCAGTTTTCCTACCATCTACTTCTCTCCAGCCAATAAGAAGCTAAATCCAAAGAAATATGAAGTAAGTACATTCATTGCTCTATCTCCCCACAAATATACACAACACATTTGTACATTTCCAGTTCTTTAACTGGGTTTATTTAACTGGAAACTCTTTCAACTGTCATTGTCAGTATACAAGGGTACTTCAAAAAGTTCATGGAAAGATTTATATTATGTTTCAATTCCACTTTTCCACAAACCTTTTGAAGTACCCTCATACTTGGTTGCTAATATGCCTTTACAAACTCAAAATTCTGCCTATTGGTGGGGGAAATCAGAGGTTTTTAAAAAGTTAAATTTTCAGAGTAATCTTTCTGTTTTTAGGGTGGCCGTGAATTAAGTGATTTTATTAGCTATCTACAGCGAGAAGCTACAAACCCCCCTATCATTCAAGAAGAAAAGCCCAAGAAGAAGAAGAAGGCACAGGAAGATCTCTAAAGCAGCAGCCAAACAAACCACATTGTAAAAGGACCTTTCCACCAGAGTTGGGAAAACCATTGGGGAGGACTGGGACCCATATGGGATTTTTTACCTCTCAGGGCTGAGAGGACAGAATGGATACAATCTGAATCCTGTTAAATTTTCTCTAAACTATTTCTTAGCTGCACTGTTTATGGAAATACCAGGACCAGTTCATGTTTGTGGTTTGGGGAAAAATTATTTGTTTTGGGGGAAATGTGGGGGTGGGGGGAATTGAGTTGGGGGGTTATTTTCTAATTTTTTTTTGTACATTTGGAAGTGATAATAAATGAGCCCCCTTTAGACTGTTTTTTTCCATGGGATGGAGAAACAAAGGATCTCTAGACTATCACTGTCCAGTGGAACTTTCTGCAATGATGGAAATGTTCTATGATCTGCATTGTCCAATACATGTAGTTACAAAACATCTGAAATATGGCTAGGAACTACATTTTTAATTTTCATTAATTGATATCACCACATAATGACTACCATACTGGTCACTATAGCTGTAGACTAACTGGGTCCATAGTTAATCACCTCTAAATTCTTTCCAAATATCTCATTTCTCTATATCCTTACATGTTTATTGCCCAGGCCCCTTGCCTGATGATTAGAACTGATGAGAGGGGCTTTTCTTTTCTTAAAACATGACGGGTAATGAGCCGGCCCGGTGGCGCACTGCTGCGGCGCACTGCTGCAGTGCACCGCTTGGGAGCGTGGCGACGCTCCTGCCGAGGGTTCGGATCCCACATGCAGACCGGCCGCTCACTGGCTGAGCAAGGTGCGGGCGCAACACCGAGGGTTGCGATCCCGTTGCCAGTCCCGGTCCGGTGCAGGCGTGACACTGAGGGTTGCGATCTGTTGCCGGTCACGAAAAGGGACAAAAAGGAAAAAAAAAAACATGACGGGTAAGGGGATCTTACCCCTTGACTTGGTGTTGTCAGCACCATGCTCTCCCAATCGGCGTGACACTGAGGGTTGCGATCTGTTGCCGGTCACGAAAAGGGACAAAAAGGAAAAAAACATGACGGGTAAGGGGATCTTACCCCTTGACTTGGTGTTGTCAGCACCATGCTCTCCCAAGCAAGACATGGGCCAGCCCAAGAGAGGGGCTTTTCTTATTGGGCTGTTTCTGACCCTGCCCATGCCCTAAGGATGGGTTGCTGTTTATTTTTGCCATGCAGTTGAGTTTACCACATGTTTATACCTCCCAAGGATTGTTCTCTGCCCAGAAATGCCCTGCATGGGTGTGGCATCAGGTTGTGGTTCCATCCAAGTTGTTTCAGGAATTGCTGACACTGCAGGGTGCAGCTTTCTCCCCCAAAGCCTAGGGTGTGGCCCATTAACTTTCCTCTCCAGTGGAACTGGGAAAGGCAGTATCATTCCTTGTTGTGAGTGAAGCATTCACTTTCTTCTGCAACAATGAGAAAAAGGACAGGACTGAAGTGATCTCCTTTTGTTCAAATGAATTGACCGTTTCCCTTTTTTTGGTAGGTAAATCCAAACCCTGTCTACAGTTATAGTTTTCAGTCACTGGATAATTCCAGGTAGGAGCCCTGATTTTAGATGATCCTGCAAACCCCTGTGTTCAGAAAAGAACTTTGTTTCTACTATAGTCTCTACTTGTCAATTATAACGGATTGGGTAGAACCTTGTAGCAAAATCTAAAAGTAAAGCTGTCTAAGGCTGGCTGATTAGCTCAGTTGGTTAGAGCATGGCCTTGTAACACCAAGGTCAAAGTTAGAGAGCTCCAGAAGTTCAGATGTACAGCGAGGGTAAGAACCATTGCCTTGGAGGATTTAAGGAGAACATTAACTTGTACAAAGGACACAGAAGCAGTCATTTTTAATTCTTTAACCATGTTTGTAAAAGAATTCACTTTCAGTACATAGGTAACATCAAGCCCTTTCTCATTATATCCAGGTGTGCTACAAGTTCCTTTAGCTCCTTTACCAAAAGTTCTCATTATTGTTTCGCTAGGGAGGCTATCAGTTAAATTCACTTACTCAGTTTGTCTAATGTCTTCAAGATATTTTGTCCTGGAAATATCCTTTTTCAGGATTTGAAAATGACTTGGTTGAACTAAACGGTGAAGAAGCCAAGCCTCTACTACTTTTCCTAGTCTCTTGGGCACAGCTGTGGAGTCTTGGCACTATGCCTACACCCTAGAAATTAAAACATGGCAACAATGAAAATCAAACCTCAAAAACCTAGAGCAGCTTTCCACTTGCCACCATGGGCTCTAGTGGTCAGCAGAAGAAAAGCAGATAGTTAGTTGCACTCCAGTTTATAGCTGCTTTGTTCCTTCACATCTCACTGGGCAGAGGGTCAAGAGCCCTCTCGAGAGCTTCAGCTGCCACTGTTCTTTTCCTCAAACTCCAGGATGAGACCTTTAATGTGGGATAATTTCTGATGCAGGTACTCACAGCGATGCTTTTCTTCCCTGTAACTTGGGTACCGCTGCAGAGAAAAAGCATCCAAGTTAAAAAGTAAAAATTCTCATTTCTACCTTCTTGCTTCCATTCCCAGACCTTGTCTTACCTTCCTGAACTTTTTATATTCCTGGACTATCTTATCTTCCAGCACCTAGAACAGAAAATACCAGCACTGATTTCAACATTGAGAAATAAGAGCGGGAAGTCACTTCCCTTCTCATTCTACAAATGATACAAACTAATTTCTCAAAGCAGGTTTGCTTGTCACTGAACAAACATAGGCTTATGGGTAGTTAGCAAGTAGTTAATGGCCAGTAGTGCTGGAAAGCCAACCTAGGTTTACTCCATACCTTGTGTTCTGGAGTTCCTCGCTGAACTCTCTTGATCTCTGCTCCCAACTCTATGAACCTTTGGCTTGCAGCCCCAACACGGGCATGCAGGATGCGGTATTCAGCATAATCTGTCTCAAAGTCCTGCTCGTAGGCATGTTGCTGCTCTGCACTGTGGATGGCCCTATATTGCCTGCCAGGAGCAGAGTTGTTACCTTCAGTTTTTTTGCCCCCAAAAGCTCTCAGATTCTAAAACGTTTAACTTAACATATGCACAGGGCTTGATGAAATTGGAAATGGTCAGGAACTCACAGGAGGTAATCTGGTACCTCTTCAGGGCTTGGGGATTCAGAGTCTGAAGGAAGCAAGAAAACAAAAGTGATTACAGGATAGGACTTTTTTCCACTGGCATTTTTACCCTCCTCTCATTAACTCACCTGCTTGGACTGAGGGACTGTGCTCCAGCCTGGGGTCTAAGCCTTCATCATTATCTCCTTGTTCCCAGTCTTCTCCCTCTTGTAAGTCCTGATGGGGCAGCCCTTGTAGGGGACTTGGAGCTAGAGGCAGAGCTCTGAACCTCTTTTCTTCTAGTTCTATAGAAGCTGCAGATGCTGGACGTTTCTGTTGAGGAAAATATCTGTGTAACATAAAGAGTAAGCCAGGAGCTTCCTGTTCTGCCCTTCTCCCCAAAATTCCTGCCATATAATGAGATTCTAATTTTTAAAAAACAATTGCCTTTACAAAGTACCTTATCTAAACGTTTCTGGCTGGCAGGTGAAGGCAGTACCTGATCAGGCTCTCTGTTTGGAAGATAGGTCTGGTTCCTAGAATATTTGGAAAGGGAATGGGAGAGATGAAGACCAGGGTAGAAGGTGGGGCTAGATCTTTTATTACAGCATTTAAGTGTGGAGATTAGGGAGGAAGACAATACCAGGGCTTCACATGTCAGTCCCACCCTGTCCCAAGTACCTCACTTCCCACTGTGCCATGTGCTCCCTTGAGGATCCTGGAAGTGACTGTCCTTGTTTGCTTGCCAATGGATCTGGCACCTGGTGGGGAGAGTGGCAGGAGCATTTGGTTCCCTGGGCTTCAGGCTTAGCCCCACCTTCTCACAATTCCCTGCAGTTTCTGGCCTCACCTCTTCTAATGCCATCTGAGGCTGTGATCCTGTATCTCCTTCAGAATAATCTGTGTTCTGCCAACTCTCAGGATCTCTGGTATCTTCAGTTGGGTTGTATCCTTGAACTGATGATGGGGCTGGGATGGAATCCATGGCTGCCCAAATAGTCAGGCGTTTCCTGAGTGGGCCCAGGCAGTGGAGGCGATTAGGCCCAGATCTGGAAAGGGGTGATGGAGAAAACTAGGAAGGTGGAGAGCTTGTAAACCCCTCTCCACATTCCCCTCCCCCACTTTCCACAAACGTTTTCTTGTGTGCTACTCGTTGCCCCTTACCTGCCTAAGCGTTGACACATAAGGTCCAAGCCACCACCAGCGCCCTCATGGCCACACTCGGACACTATGAAGGAGAAGAGGCAGGACCAGCCAGGTCCTGGGAGCCTCAGATACTGGGGGTAGGTAGAAGGAGATTTTAAGCTCGTAGAAGTCAGCCCCTCCCCCTTCTTCCAATGCCACTCCTCCCTGAGCCAGCCTAAAACTGAAGATGTATTCCCACGGGGCTCGTTAGCACACCAGGTGCAGCTGGGCCTGAGTTCCCCAGGAGGCTAAGACAGCACAGTCCCCTCAACCACAGCCTCCTGGGACCGCAACCCTAGCAGCTTCGTCGCCCCTCTTGGGGTTCAGTTCTCGGAACTTCCTCAGACCGTAACCACTCGCAGCCTCCGGCCCTGTCCACACCTTGGAGCCCACGTTTGTGTTCCCTCACTCATACCTCGCTTACACACACCGGCTCCGCACTTACCCCTCTGTGGCCTTGGAAAGCGATCACTGGCCGTACCTGCGGAGAGATCACAGACGCGATCTTAGCTCAGGTGATGCGATGTCCCCGGGATCCGACGTCGGGGGCCCGGGGGCACCGGCCTGACAGGTTTCATTTGGAGAGGTGGAGAAGCCAGAGCCTGCGGATACCATTCTCCCTTCCCGGGTCCCTTCTCCAGGGTCGCCGGCTGAGGCCCAAAGTCCCAAGGGGTAGGGACTAGGGAAGAAGGGGCCGGCGGCCAGCCGCACCTGTTGCCGCTGACACTCTTGCAGCGCCCTCAGCGCCGCATCGTTGAGCCTAAGCAGTAAGAAGCTGGTCCGGGCAGCAGGGGAGAAGCAGAGCCGGAGCTTCCCACTCAGGTGTTCATGGGGTCCCTCCATGGCGGCGAGGTCGAACGCAAGTAGAACGGGGGCCACAGGCGAGGGCCACCACTGCCGCCTCCGCTGTGCAGGGCTTGGCTGGCACACCCGGTAGCCCAAGTCTGCCCCTCCCTCCGCCAGGACCCCGCCCATCCCCAGCCAGCGCCACCTCTGAAGTTTCCCAGCCGCGTGGGCGGTGCTTCACTCTCCAGGGCCCTCCACTGGGACCCCAGCGGTTTCTTCTTGGATGTCATGGAAACACTTTGGGCTTTCGAAAGGACTGTCACAGCTCTGGGAAGAAAGAATCTGACCCCTCACCCAGAATCCTCAGTCCTGCCTCTGTTTCCCCAGCGACGCTGAACTCGGAGTTGCAGTCTCTAAGTGAAAGCTTAACCTGAAACCCTTTGAGGGTTTCAGCTGTTGAGGGGCGGGCCAGACGGCCTGGTTGGTAGGCGGGGTCAGCCGTTTGCTCCTTAGAGGCCACGAGCCTCAGGGATCCGAGAGACCAGGTGATGGCGGACCTGAAGGGGAACCCGATGCAGCGCTTTTGCTTTTTCCCGCCTGCGGTGCAGCGACGGATCCGAAGCCGGTTTCAAACTAAGGATGGAGCGGCTGGGACCCTGTGAGTGTCGTGGCGGGGTGAAACTTGGCTGTCGCATGCTGGAGCATGGGCGGGAAAAAGCAAAAGCATCGTTGGGCGGGGATGGAGGGCGTGGGTGGTAGCAGGAAAGTTGCAGGGCACGTGGGAGCCGGAACTCAGTCCCACGTCTTACCTCCTGACCACGTGAGAGTGGTGAGAAAGGAAGCTGGCTCGCTCCCTCAGGAGGGCCAGGAGGTACCATGAAGTTGCCAGGCATTCCATAGGTCCGGATCCTGGTGCAGTGAGACCCCAGGACCAACCTTAGGCCAGCGGTGGGTGTCTCCACTTGTCCCTATTTGGTTATGTTTCCCAAGAGCCTTTTTTTGTGTGTGTCCTCTTTCCTAACCAGGATCCCTCTGTTAAATCCCTGGACCTGCATAATCCCAGGTGACCTTAATGCCCTCTACTCCAAATCAAATCACCTATACATTTGTTAAAATTCATTAAGCAATACAATTAAAATGTGTATTGTATGTGTTGGAGTGAGGAGGACTGAAGCCATGTTGGGACCTAAAGCCACATGGGCTATAAAACAGTTTTTTTCCCTTGGCACTCATTTCTCTGAGTTCCCTCTTTTCCCATGGTTGTTTGATATTTTGAGCCTTGTTTATGGGACAGGATGACATTATTTACATGAATGTAAAGTTGTTTTCCAGCCAGCTTGGAGCTGCAGACTTGTACGTACTATCCAGACACTGGGAAACCGAGAAAGACATCAATAAAGCTATACTGATTCCACCCCTCCAGCACGACCATGAGATAACAAGGATAGAAGAGAAAACCGGACAGAGAGTCTTGGTGAGACTGCACCTGGCCCCTTGTACATCCCCCTCCCTCCTGCTTTTCATTTCCCACATTCTGTTCCCTCAGCTCCTCTTTAAACACCCCTAAAATCCTAAAGTGGAGAGACAGTTCTAGACTGTCTCCTCAGGCATCTGATAATAAACTTCCTGCCTTGCACCAACATTGGGGACTGATGAGTCTTTGTGTCTAAGTGGAGAGCAGCAGGGCCTGGATGCCGGTAACAACATCTGTGGATTTTTGTAGGATTTCCCTAGATTTAAACTCAAAGGAGAGACTAGAATGGTGAAAATTTCAGGAGAGGAGAGAGGGAGCAGTGCTGTAAGAGCAGGCAACTTGGGAAGATATTTGGAGACAAGAGAAGAGAGGTAGGGATCTGACATTTGTTGGGCATCCATTGTGTGTGTCAGGACCTTTGCCTGTTATTTAATCCCTACAATAACTTTTTAGATAATTTTTTATTTAATCCCTACAATAACTTTTTAGGTGTTATTATACTACTATGTTTTATTCATTCATTCAACAAATATTTATTGAGTACTTTGTACCAGGCACTGTACTAGACACTTTGGATACATTAACGAACAGGTTCTTGCTTTGGGAGAGCTTACATTCTAGAGGAAAAGGAGACACTATAAATAAACATAAGAAATATTATATGTTAGAAGGTGATAAGTGCTACAAAAGAAAAAAAAAGAAAACGAGCAAGGTAAGAGGGTTTGGGGATGGGAGAAGTGAGAGTTGATTTTATATTTAAAAAAGTGGTCAGGGGCTGGCTGTTTAGCTCAGTTGGTTAGAGCATGGTGTTGTAACCCCAAGGTCAAGGGTGTGGATCCCCATATTAGCCAGCTGCCAAAAAAAAAAAAAATGGTGGTCAGAGAAGGCCATCTGGAGAAGATGAAGTTTGAGCAATGCCCTAAAGGAAGTAAGGCGATTCAATAAATCATACTGTTGGAGGAAATGCTTTCCAGACAGAGAGAACAATCAGTGTAAACTCTGTAAGTCAGAAGTACCTGGAGTGTTTGAGGAAAATTTGAGGCCAGTGTAAATGGAGCAAAGTAAGGGGGAGAGTAGTAAGAGATACCAAGTCAGGAAGACAAATAAGCCTGGGAAAACCAGATTATGGAGGGCCTTATGGGCCATAGTACTTCTACTTTGAGTGAAATGGGGAGTCACTGAAAGGTTTTGAGCAGAGGACTAACATGAAGTCACTTCTATTTTGAGTCACTCTGGTTGCTGTGTTGAGACTAGACTGTAGGGGAACAAGGATAAAAGCACTATGACCTGCTAAAAGGCTATTTTGGTAATCCAAGCTAGTGATGGTGGCATCTATGATCAACTAGGAGAAGTTTATAGGGTTCTGGATATATTGGTAGAGCCAACAGGATTTCCTGATTGAATGTGGTGTGTGAGAGAGAAATGGCGTCAAAGATGACTCCAGGATATTTAGCCAGAACAATCAGAAGTATGACATTACCATCAGCTGAGGTAGGGAAGACTGCAGGTAGAGCAGGGTTAGATCTGAACATATCTGATTGTCTATTAGAATATGCATGGGGGTGTGGAGGGGGCAGTTGTACAGTATATACAAGTTTGGAGATGGTGAAAGCTATCTGGGCTAGAGATGTAAACTTGGTAGTATTAAACATATGGATGGTATTTAAAGCCATGAGGCTATATGAGATCACCCAGGCAGATAGAGAAGAGCCTAAAGGATTATACTCTGGGGCACTCCTATCTCTGGGCCTTCTCCTATCTCATGGGGAAGAAAAGCCAAGTCAGTTGAGAGGAGATGACCAGTGAGAAAGGAGAAAAACTCAGAGAATGTGATGTCCTGAAACCAAGTGAAAAAAATGTTTCAAGGAGAAGGGCATGATCAACTGTCAAATGCTGTCTTCGTGTCAAGCAAAATGAAAACGAAGAATTGACCATTGCAATGAAAATGTGTTCTAAAACTGACAGTGCTGATTGCACTGTGAATATGTGCAATCAGCATTGTCATTACTAAAAATCATTAAATTGTATACTATACTTCAAAGGGGTGAATTGGATGGTATGCAAATTATGTGTCAATAAAGATAAAAATTTTTTAAGGGCCGGCCTGTTGTTCACTTGGGAGAGTGTGGTGCTGACAACACCAAGCCAAGGGTTAAGATCCCCTTACTGGTCATCTTCAAAAAAAATAAATAAATAAAAATTTTAAAATTTTAAATATCTTGTTATTTAAAAAAAAATAATTGACCACTGGATTTAGCAATGTGGGTTAATTGGTAACCTTAACAAGAGCAGCTTAGGGGCTGGCCCATGGCTCACTCGGGAGAGTGCGGTGCTGGTAACACCAAGGCCCCGGGTTCAGATCCCACATAGGGATGGCCGGTTCGCTCACTGGCTGAGCGTGGTGCTAACAACACCAAGTCAAGGGTTAAGATCCCCTTACCGGTCATCTTTAAAAAAAAACAAAAAAAACAAGAGCAGTTTAGGTTAAATGGTGTGGATTAAAGACTGATTGGAGTGGGTTTAAAGAGAATGGTAAAATGGAATACACAAACAGTATAAGAAACCTGAGTTTTGCCAAATATGGATGCAAAGAAATAGAAGTTCATTGGCATGGGAAATAGGATCAAGAAAAGGCTTTAAGATGGGAGAAATAGCATGTTTGTATGTTGATGAAAATTATTTTGAGTACAGCCCCAAAACTTTGATGATGTAGGAGGGAGGGGAGGATTGCTGGAGGGGATGGGATCTATTCAGGATAGGCCTTAGGTAGGAGTATGGGCAGTTTACCTATGGTAATAGGCCACAGGCAGAGAAAGTGGATGAAGGTGCAGAGGTAGGTGTATGTGGTGGGGGTCTGTGGAAATTCTCTTCTGATTACTTTCATTGCTCAGTGGGAAGCAACTGAGAGATAGAATGAGGAAGAAGTGATGGAGGTTGAAATGTGAAAATGGTGTGAAATAATTGCCTAGAAGTTTGACAGAGTGAATAAGTGAGGAATGTTTCAAACACTAACATAAAGACTGATGAAAAAACTGAGGCTTAGAGAAGCTAAGTGGTTTACCCAAGGTCACAAAGCAGAGGTTCTAAACATGGGCCTGTAGACCATAGAGTTCAGAGAGTCTGTAAACTTGGAAGGGGAAAAAAATTACTTCTTTATTTTTACTAACCTCTAACAGAAATTTAGCATCTCCTTCAACAAATGAATACAGGCAACAAACAACTGGTACTGGTAGTATCTGTGATGTTGTTCCTAATAGAAATAACAGATGTTTTCATTTCACATTACAATTGTTCGAGAGATATCTAAATACCATTTGCACCATCACTCATTTGCATCACTTCATCACCACTTTGTAATTACAATTGCTACTAGATTTCCTGCTAGATCTTTTTATTTAATGAATTGATAAAAATGCACTGTTACTATACCAAAAAATTTAATATTTTGGTAACAATATTTAAATGTAATTGTTTTCCTTTATGATCCCATGTATATTTACAAATTTTAAAAAATGTTAATTGTGGCAAAACACACATAACACAAAATTCACCATCTTAACCATTTTTAAGTGTATAGTCAGTAGTGTTACGTACATTCACATCATTGTGCAACCAATCTCCAGAAATCTTTTCATATTGCAAAACTGAAACCCTATACCCATGAAACAACTCCCCATTTCCCCCTCCTCCCAGCCCCTGGCAACCACCCTTCTGCTTTCTGTTCCTATGAATTTGACTAATTTAGATACCTCATATAGTGGAATTATACAGTATTTGCCTTTTGTGACTGGCTTATTTCACTTCACATAATGTCCTCAAGGTTCATCCATACTGTAGCATGTATCAGAATATCCTTCCTTTTTAAAGTTGAACAATATTCTGCTGTATGTATATATTACATGTTGTTCATCGATTCATTTGTCAGTGGATACTTGGGATGCTTCCACCTTTGGGCTATTGTGAAAATGATGCTGCTATGGACATGGGTGTACAAATGTATTTTAAAAATATATTTAAAAACATTATTCTAAGAAGGGGTCCACAGGCTTCACTCAACTTCCAAAGGGTCCATGGCATATAAGAACCCCAGTGAATGGTCTGGCTAGGATTGGGACTCAAGCCACATGGCTCCAGAGCCCTTTCCACGCTCACAAGTTTGTGCCACCCTATTTCTATAGTCATTGTTTTGTATTTTCTTATCCCTTTTACCCCTCAGCCTCCTCATTACCATATGCTTCGGAACTGGGGTTTCTGTCCACTGGGCCTGGGGATGTTTCTCTCTTTCTCACCAGAGTCTGCTGGGCCTGCCGCCCTGTGGCTGCAGGTGTCACTCTGCACTGAGACAGCTCACATAACTGGGAGCAACATGTTCTCCCAGGGTTCTGTTGCTGTTGAATTGAGGGTACATTTTAATAGATGACCCCAGCACAAGAACTTGAAACCCTGTCTTGATTCTAGCAAGAGCTGGGCAATGCATATTTTCCAGCAAGGTAGCAGGGAGTGGCCCAGACCTTGCTTTCTATTAGCTCCTTGCCTGTGAACTTTTGCCCAAAGAGCTGAGGGAGAACAAAAAAGGGAACGCTTAAAGGGAACAGATAAATAGGCTGTTACAGAAGAGATGGTTGGCAGGACTATGCTGAAGCCGAGGGTCTTAGTAAGAAGGGAGTGGGAATGGAGGGAGTGGGAAGCAAAGAAGAGGATAAGAATTGGGAAGTGGTTGGAGACTATCAGGGAAACTTACCGTATTCCCCTAGGGTCTCCCAAAGGAGAGGAGAGGAGATAGAGTTAATGGATGTCTGAACAATGCAAATGCAATTCGGCTGAACCGAGGGAGAAGCAGAGGTATCTGGCAGGAGGTGCTGCTCTGAGACTCCAGCTTTGCTCATGATATGTGTACAGAGGTAGGTATGACGGGGAGGAGGTGCTCGCTGGAGGCAGGGAATCATTCAGAAGCACCAGTGGTCAGGAATGAGAAGTCATCACCCAACCCAGGAAAAGCCCAAAGTAAAGGGGGAAAGTTCCTTACCTCACCTCCTCAGGGATTTTCTGATCCATATGTGGTAGTTTTTCAAGAATGGAGACCTCAGCCAGCCCTGAGTCTCCCAGAACCTAGAACCTGCTCCCAATGCAAAAGGAGCTGCCTTGTGCAGATAACCCTAACCATGCTATTTCTGGATTCTTCCCCTATCTGGGATATCCTTGTCTGTGGATCTGCTCCTGGGGGTTCTTTTCTTTCTATTAACACTTTCTATTTTCAGTCCAGACTTATTGCTCACTGAGAGTGGGGTATAAAGAAGAAGGGGGATACTTGTGATAGCTAGTGACACATAATTGAAGAGTTCCTAAGAAATCAGTATCTAAACCCCTTCTTACTCTACTCTCTCCTCCTAGGCTGTTTCATTCATTACCATGGTTGGGTTTTTAACATTTTATTCATTTGTTTTTATGGAAGTTCTACATGTATATACAAGTTCCATACAAAACTCATAATGAAAAATAGTAACCCTTTTCCCTCTGCACTTCCTGATGCTTAAAGATTACAATTCTTTTAGCTATTTCCTCTTGTGTTTATTGTTTTTTCTAAATATCACGCCACTGTTGGATTGTTCAGTTTCAGATATTAGCTTATTATAATTGTTTTTATTTCTTATTTTTATCTTTTTTTGGCAGTTGGTCAGTATGGGATCTGAACCCTTGACCTTGGTGTTATAACACCTTGCTGTAACCAACTGAGCCAATGGACCAGCCTCCTAACACTTAGCGTACTATGTTTATATTTTCTTTCTTGTATGCCCCCCGAATTAATAATTATTTCTTTTTTTTAGTTCATTTACTTAGTTATCTATGTACTTATTACCAACTTATTCCCATACTCTTCTAGGACTGTGACTCTCGTCTCAATATATTCAAATGCAATCAAATAATTTATTTATTAGCTTCCATTTATTTCTTAGATACATGCCTCCAGAGTCCTCCATCCTCCCTCCTGAAATGGTTGCTCTCTAGGCCTGCTGCAAAGCTATCATCCTGGAATCTCCCTTCACCAGCAGTCAGCGGATTTCCTTCATTTATATACTATGTTGGATACCATTTTTCCTGGATCCTGTGACTTTTTTTCTTGGTTTACTCCCTCATTTTGATGCAAAGTCTCAAAGGATTTATCTACCATGTCCCCTTTTCAGGAAGCTAAGGACTTGGATAAGTCCTTAGAGACTTTGCATATTTTTATTCTCTTCTTTTTCTTTTGATGGACATTTTGGAAGAAGGTATTTATTCTATTCTCATTCTTAATTGATAGCTTGACTAGGTGAAAAAGACTAGGTTGTTAACTATTTTTTGCCAGGTATTTGATGACATTGCCCCATTGTCTTCTGCCTTCCAATGTTGCTGCTGACAAGTCTGAAGCCATTCTGATTCTTCATCCTTTTTTTTTTTTTCCTTTTTGTCTTTTGTTTTTTCGTGTCCGGCAACGGATCGCAACCCTCAGTGTCG
>NW_007728776.1:0-5704 GCF_000696425.1 Galeopterus variegatus | reverse complement strand
CACTCATACCTCTTGCTGGGCACTCAGTGAGCTCCCTCCATTTTTGTTTTACTTTCCTCTCATTCTGAAACTCAAATAATTCAGATGTTGGACCTTCTTCATTTTTTTTGAAATTTTTATTTACTTATATATTTATTTTTGGCAGCTGATGGGTACAAAGATCAAACCCTGGACCTTGTTGTTATCAGCAACCACCACATTCTAATACTCTAACCAACTGACTGAGCTACTCGGCCAGCTCTGACCTTCTTTATTTTTTGGCAGCTGGCCAGTAAGGTGATCTGAACCCTTGACCTTGGTGTTACCAGCACCACGTTCTCCCTAGTGAGCTAACTGGCCAGCCTTCAGTCTGGACCTTCTTAATTGATTCTCTGATTTTCTTAGTTTTTCCTCTGCTACTACCTATCACTATCTTTTTGGTTATTTTCTAAAATATTTCTTCAGCGCCGGCCCGGTGGCGCACTGCTACAGTGCGCCGCTTGGGAGTGCGATGGTGCTCCCGCCGAGGGTTCGGATCCCACATACAGACCAGTTCCCGCTCACTGGCTGAGCGAGGGGCGGACGCAGCACCGAGGGTTGCGATCCCGTTGCCGGTCCCGGTCTGGTACGGGCGCAACACTGAGGGTTGCAGTCCGTTGCCGGACACGAAAAAAGACAAAAAGGAAAAAAAAATAAATAAATAAATAAAATATTTCTTCAACTTTTATCTGCCAACCCTTCTATTGATTTTTTTCTTTTAACTACCATATTTTAAATTTCCAGAGCTCTTTATTATTCTCTAAATGTTTCTTTTTTTATAGCCCACCTGTTTTTGTTCAATATCCTCTTCATCTCTAAGAATACCAATTATAGTCCTCCCCCCACCTCCCCGGCCCCATACCATTGTCTTCTGTTCCTGGAATTGTTTCTGTATCTTCTGAGACCCTACTTTCTCTTTCTGTTTTGTTTTGGTCGATTTTTATGTTAAGGTTATTTTCTCCAATGCTTGGTGATCCTTAGCTATACACTCATTTCTGCAAGCAAGGCACTAAATGCTCAGTATGAGTGGAGAGGGCTGGGTGCACTTTAAAATAATCTGACTGAATCAATTCACTATGTGACCCCGTAAGTTCATCCAATATCTAAGCTTTTTCCCACCTCAGGGCCTTGGCATATGCTGTTTCTTTTCTTTTCTTTCTTTCTTTTTCTTTTCTTTTCTTTTTTTTTTTGGTGGCTGGCTGGTGTTGTTTCTATTTTCTGTGTTTGATTAAAATTTATTTTGTTCGGGCCAGCCCGGTGGCGCACTCGGTAGAGTGCGGCGCTTGGGAGTGCGGTGGTGCTCCCGCCGAGGGTTCAGATCCCATATAGAGACCGGTCCGCTCACTGGTTGAGTGCGGTGCGGGCGTAACACCGAGGGTTGCAATCCCGTTGCCGGTCGCGGTACAGGCGTGACACCGAGGGTTGCGATCCCGTTACCGGTCACAAAAAAAGACAAAAAGGAAAAAAAAAATTTATTTCGTTCAAGGGTTCATTCAGTTCCCCAAACCAGCCAGTGATAAAAAAAATAAAAATAAATTTAAAAAATTTTATTTGGCTGAAGTAACAGAAACCTGACTCAAGACAGCTTAAATGAAAAATAATATGATGGTTCCCAGAGCAGGAATCTCAGAGGAGAACAAAAGTTACAGTTGATGTCTCTCTCCGGTGGCCCAACAGCATCATGAAGGACCAATATTCCTTCTGCCACTCATTTTGCTTCAACCTAAGGCTGGCTTCCTTCAAGGTCACAGAATAAAGTTGCTATAAGCAGTAGGGGCTACGTGGTTCCTTGTTCAAGTCAGTGAGAGAAACTTCTGTCACTCACCTAGCAAATGGAACAAACATCCTTCCCTTTGGTCCAATCAGGACAATTTAGGTTACATGCTCACTCCTGAACCAATAACTGTTACTAAGTGAATACCATGAAATAATTGGCTCAGGCCTGGGTTCCTGAACCAATCAATACTAAAACAAATTAGTTTACTTTGATTGACTTAGCCATTCAGGACCAACCTTGGAGTATAGGAAGGAGGGGCACATAATGGGTGTACACTTAATATTTGATTAAGAAATGAATGAACCTAAGAATAAATATCTTCCTTTCCATGACCCCTCATCCAATCTCTCACTGAATTGCCAAAGTATATTTTGAGGCTGCCCACTTTTGCCATTTCTGGTGCCACCATCTCAGTCTAAGTGTCTATCTTGTCTTCCCTGATGTAATGGATATCTGCTGTTTTGCCTCTCTAGTATCCCCCTTTTGGTGGAACAAACTCCCTTTCTTTGATAAACCTGTTCCTCTCCCATACTAATCATGTGATTCTGCTCTTCTTGTATCTTGGTGGGGGCTGCTCTCATTTTATTCTGCCCCACACCAACCTCCCCACTCAAAGGTAGGCACCTTACCCATCAGAGGCCTGTCTCAGGATTTTAAAAACTGATACTAAGAGAAAAGACTCAGACCCTTTCTTTTGGACAAGCTGTGAGATGTGAGGGCAGGTACCATTGGTGGTCATTTCCTGTCATGTCAAGGAATCTGGGTCTGAGAAAATACAGCAAAGATAAGAGACCCTGGTCACTGGTTTCAGTTTTCCCTATAGTAAGCCACACACCACCATGTCCCCAGTTTACTTATTTAAGCCAACAAATTCTTGTTTTGCCCACTTTGGTCTCAATTTCATTTATCTGTTACTAAACGAGGCCTAGCACCTCAGATGCCTGTGATAGCTTCCTGACTGGTCTCTCCATTTCCATTCATCCTCTCTACTCCATTTTCCACAAGCAGAGTGATCTTTGCAAGCCTTATACCTGCTGATGAAGAGCACAGCCTGAGTAAGACTCCCAGCCTCACCCCTTATTATCTGACTTTCCTTGGAAAAGTTATTTAACCTGCCTGTGCCAAGGTTTCTAAATCAGTAGAAGAGGGATGATGACATCTCAAAAGATCATTGTGAAGAAGCGTTTATCTTTGGTTCTGCTGAAGTCTGTGCTCCCCAATTAAAAAACAAAAAACAAAAAGGTCATTCTGAGGCTCAAATAAAAAGAAGTGAACTAAATTACCTAATAAGCACCCCACTTCATGTTAGTAAGTAGTTGTATTAACAGTAGTAACTCGGACTCTGTCACTGCCCTACCTACCTCTCTGGCCTAGTTTCACACCACCCTGTTCATTAGGCATCAGTGACTTGCCAATTACTTACCCACTAACCTTGTGAGTTTTGATAGGAAGGCCTAAGGGAGCAGGGCCTAGGGCCTTCACACATGCCATACCCTCTCCTTAAATGTTCTCCCTGCCCCTTCTTCCTTGGCCTGGCTAACTCCTCATCTTTTTGCCTCAGCTCAAATATCACTTGCTCCACCTCCCTAATCAAAATTAAGGTCTATGGAGTTTACAGGTATACTGCCTTCATAGAACCAGCAGTACTATTCAGTTACTTCATACCAGGACAGGTAGAATTGTTCACAGTCTTCATTCAAATTACATCAACATCTGTTTTGATGGGTCAGGGCTTATGCTGTGCACCCTGTGAAATGTTTTGAATATCAACCTTGCATAGAACCTGTTCTTTCCCTTTAAAGCAATTATCACAATCAATTTGCATATGTGTGTATATTATGGGGAGTGGGGAGAGAAAGTGTTTGAGAGAGCTTTTCCCTGTCTATACTGTATCTTTAATGACTACAGAGACATATGTTTTGTTCATCACTGTATACCCAAACCGTAATACAATAGTTGGCAACACAGCTGGTGCACAATGAACATTTGTTGAAAGAATGAGTGAATTTCTAATGGCAACTCCTGGAAAAATTAGACTGGAGGTGTGGCAACCAGGCTGGGTTCTGACAGTAGTATTGGAATTAGACTCTTGGACACAGGGAAGAGGCAGGGAAGCGGGAAGAGGGGGCTAGGGTGAGGTGAGGTGAACTGGTTACAGGGTTATTCCACTCTTTCACCCACTTGATAAGGAGTTGATAAGGAGGTAGCAGGTGCCAAAGAGAACTTGTTTCCTCATCCCACACTATTTCACTCATCTCTCTGGCTGCTCTGGCTGACTCAGTTTTCTCCATGGGGCTGGTTCCGTGGTCTTTCTTCATGCAAAGGTACCTACCCACGTGGCTTAGCGCCAGTGAGAACCTGGCGTTGGAAAGCCAGATAGCCCAAATTCTTGTGAGTTGTGGCCAGACTGTTGCTGGTGATGACTGTAGGTCTGTAGATGATGTTCCCACCCTTTGAGTCCAGTTTCCTCATCCTTCCACTTTGTATCTGGGGTTCCTAAGCCCTCCTCACCTTTTTCTCTGCTTCAGAGCTTTGGGTTCCTCATTATGTCTAATTTATTCCCTAACTGTCAACTCTGCTTTCTCTCTTGCCTCTTTCTGGAATACATACACGCCTCTCCCTAATGGCTCTTTCTTGTCTTCCTGACCCATCCCATCCTGAGTCCAGCCTCTTTCTAAGCCTTCTGCCTTCAAGGCCTGTATCCTACCATTTTGCAGGGTCTTCCCTAATTCCTTAAGTTCAGCTTCCTATAGTTCAGAGATTTCAAACAGTTCAGTCTTTCCTTTTGGGGGGGGCGGGGGGCAGCTGGTGGTAAGGGGATCTGGACCCTTGACTTGGTGTTGTCAGCTCTCCCAAGTGAGGTAACCAGCCATCTCTATACAGGATCTGAACCCGTGGCCTTGGTGTTATCAGCACCACACTCTCCCAAATGAGCCACGGGCCGGCCCCTACAACAAGTATTTATTATCTCATAATTTTTGTGAGTCAAGAATTCAGAACTGGGTGGTTCTGGTGTAGGGCCTCTCATGAGGTTACAGTTATCTAAGGACTTGACTGGGGCTGGACGGTCCACTTCCAAGTTCATTCATGTATCTATTAGCAACTGGCCTTACTTCCCTCTGGCTGTTGGCTAGAGTCTTCAGTTCTTCATCACATGGGCCTCTCCTCACGGAATGGCAGCTGTCCTCCTGAGAGCCAGTGATCCGAGAGAGAGAGCAAAGGAGAAGCCATAATGTTTTTATGATTTAATATTGGAAGTGATATATCATCTCTTCTGCCGTATTCTATCGGTCACACATCCCAACCCTGATTCAGTGTGGGAGAGACTATACAAGAGTATGACAACTAGGAGAGAGTGATCATTGGGAGCTATCTTAGAGACTGGCTACCACAGAGGGATAGAGGGATTTAGAAAGGAAGAGGAAATTTTAGGTCTTGAAGGATCGGGATGGAGGAGACATTAACTGAATGCCTATTATGTGCCACGTCTTCTATGTCAAGTTATCAATTTTAATCCTTTCCACAACACAAAGGGGTAGATATTATTCTTATTTTTCATGTAAAGAATTGAAGCATGGAGAACATGTCTAAAATCAAGTCCGGTAAGCAGCAGAGTCAGGTTTTGTCCATTGTTATGTATCAGCAATGTTGATCTATTACTTTTATTGTACCAAAGGGTGGAATATGTGCTACTGGTGATAAGAGAAGTAATTTTAGTTAACCTAGAGACCCAGCAGTAAATAACGTTGAAAATGAAAAAAAAGGGGCTGGCCCCGTGGCTCACTCGGGAGAGTGCGGCGCTGGGAGCGCCGAGGCCCCGGGTTCGGATCCTATATAGGGATGGCCAGTGCACTCACTGGCTGAGCGCGGTGCAGGCGACACCACACCAAGGTTTGTGATCCCCTTACC
>NW_007728775.1:274940-281193 GCF_000696425.1 Galeopterus variegatus | reverse complement strand
GATCATTATTTCCACTTTTATTTCTCTCCTTCAATGTGAGTTGGGGATTTAAGGTGGAATGATTTAGCTTCTTTCTCTTTCTTTCTGGCATTTTTGTTTCAACTGTGGGGTTTGCTCTTTCTTGTGTATTCATGATGGTGGTCACCATCATTCAGAATCCAGATGAATGGCTCCCTTGAGAGTTTCTTGCAGGGCTTGTTGAGTGGTGGTGAACTCCCACAACTTTTGTTTGTCTGGGAAATATACTATTTCTCCCTCATTTCTGAAGGAGAGCCTTGCTGGGTAAAGAATTATTGGCTGGCAGTTTTTTTCTTTCAGTATTTTGAATATATATCGTTCCACTTTCTTCTGGCCTGTAGGGTTTCAGTTGGGAAGTCTGCTGCTAGTTTGATGGGAGTTCTCCTATAAGTGACCTGATGCTTTTCTCTTGCTGCTTGTAGAATTCTCTCTTTGTCTTTGAGCTTTGTGAATTTAACTATAATGTGTCTTGGGAAGGATATCTTTGGGTTGAATCTGTTTGGGGACCTTTGAGCTTCCTGGATCTGAAGGTCTGTATCTTTCCCTACACCTGGGAAGTTTTCTGTCACTATTTCCTTGAGTAGGTTTTTGATATCTTTTCCCTTTTCCTGTCCTTCAGGAATACCCACAATTCGGATGTTAGAGCACTTGAGATTGTCTGCTATCTCTCTTAGGTTTTCCTCATTATTTTTAATTCTTTTTTCCTTTTTTTTTTTTTTTTTTTTTTTTTCCCTAAGTTTTTTTTTTTTTTTTTTTTCCTTTTTTTTTTTTTTTTTTTTTGTCTGCCTAAGTTATTTCTTTCTTTTTTTTTCCTTTTTGTCTTTTTTCATGACCAGTAACAGGATCGCAACCCTTGGTGTCACACTCGCACCGCGCTCAACCAGTGAGCGGACTGGTGTCTATATGGGATCTGAACCCTCGGCGGGAGCGCCGCTGCGCTCCCAAGCGCCGCACTCTACNAACGGGATCGCAACCCTCAGTGTCGCGCCCGTACCGCGACCGGCAACAGGATTGCAACCCTTGGTGTCATGCCCGCACCGCGCTCAATCAGTGAGCGGACCAGTGTCTATATGGGATCTGAACCCTCGGCGGGAGCGCCGCTACACTCCCAAGCACCGCACTCTACCGAGTGCGCCACCGGGCCGGCCCTGCCTGAGTTATTTCAAAAAGACCATCTTCAAGCTCTGAAATTCTNACTCCTGCAGGAGAATCACAACATAAATCCCAAGACCATGATATGTGCAACAGATAACTATTTACCATTTTTAAAAATATATTCTGGAGTTCCAGTCAAGATTGCAGAATAGATGGTGCCCAGTGTTGCTCTCTCCCATGAATCAACCAATTTACAACTATAAAAATGTAGCAACAGCCAAGCTGGGGCTGCTGGAGCTCAGGGGAAGAGGAGGAGAGACCTATGGAGTTCATGAAGCAGGGGAAGCCATGATGAGAGAAAGAAAAAACTGCTCAGAGCATTTGGGGCTGCAGACACTTTAAGGCTGGAGCTGCTGAGCACATGGAGCAGGAGCTGGCAGAAGCCACAGCTGTGCCCTTCGAATGCAGTTGCTTGGAAGTGGCAGGGGGGAAGAGGGCCTTGGTGGCCCCCAGGACAGCAAAACTACTAATAGGGTTCCCGTGGACCCATGCAGGAGCAAGGAGCCAGAACAGCTGAAAATGGGGAGCCATTCAGAGGCCAGTGAGTCATCACAAGGGACCAACACAGGGCCCGTCCCATGGGAAGTGTTTGGAGCACGGGCTGTGGGGGAGATGGGCCCACTGGGAGAACACTGGGACACAGCAAGGACAGCTGATCCACCCCCCAGTCAGTGCAGGACCACTCAGAGGAGACTGGTTGGGAATGCAGAATTGCATGGAGTACAGTTTGATGAAAAGATTCAGGACCAGATCAGAGTTTCTACACAACCCAGGTACACCCCGTCTTCCAGAGCTGGAAGTACCTATAAAGTCAACCATTAAACCCTGAGCTGCATAAAAAGTCTTCCCTAGGGAAACAGCAGCAAAGCAGTAATTTAGCTCAGCAACACAGCTCAAGTACTGGTTCCCACAGGAAGTTCCCCATTTTAGAAGTAAACAAAGGACAAGAAATTAGTTCTGGCCCAGGCACAACACCAGCGCCTTGGGGCATGCCAGGGGACCTGAGGTATGGAGCTGGGGACCGGACCCCCTACTCACAACCAGGCACACCACCAGCATCTTGGGGCCCCACCCAGAGGCCTAGGGCTTGGAGCCAGGGACCAGACCCCCCCACACCCACAACCAGGCACACTGCCAGCACCTTGGGGCCATGCCCAGGGGGCTGGGGCTTGGAATCAGGGACCAGATCCCCTGCCAACAACCAGGCACACTGCCAGCACCAAGGAGCATGCCAAAAACATCACCTCCATGTGGGTGGCCCACCACAGCCACCACAGTAACCTTGCTGCCACAAAAGTGGCTAAACATCACAACCACCATGCAGACAGTCCACAGCCATTGGAGTGCATTGACACAAGGAGAGTCACCAGTAGCAACCAAAGAAAAGAACAGGATGTCTCTCTCCACAAAGCCCATTCCAGAGTGACAGAAGAAGCGTCTGCTCTATGATAATACTGGGGGACATGAACACCCCTTTTCAGCATTGGACTAATCATCTAGGGAACGAATCAATAGAGTAACCATTACTCTTTCAGAGGGAGAGAAGAAATCTAGGGTTATCAGTGGTGGGAGGGGGGAGGGAGAGGGGGATAGGAAGAGATTGGAAAAGGGGCATAAAGAGTAAGTACAATTTGTAACAATATTCATACTAGTAATAGTGATTTGCTCAACATATGTCAACACTGAATCCCAAAAATATGGATAATCGATTATGATTCTATAAAGTAAACAAATAAATAAATAAATAAAAATATCTTCTAGTGTGCTACTGAGTTGTGAGAGAGTTGAAATGTCTGTTCATAAGACATTTGGTGACCATGTGGCCAAAGTCACCCATCACGAACTGGGTTCTGTCAGACCCATGAAGTCATTAGATAGGATGGGACCAACAAGTACATCCAAAGACTGAAGTAGCACATCTAGGATTGAGCATGAGTAGCAACAGAGGGCATGAATAAGCAGCATGAAGCAGGTAGCCCAGACGCCCATGTCCTCCACACTGTCACAAACCCTTCTCCCTCAACTCACACCTATA
The DNA here is from genome assembly GCF_000696425.1 of Galeopterus variegatus. Classification (NCBI taxonomy): domain Eukaryota; kingdom Metazoa; phylum Chordata; class Mammalia; order Dermoptera; family Cynocephalidae; genus Galeopterus; species Galeopterus variegatus. Next base: position 277,985 of record NW_007728775.1, on the reverse strand, counting down.
GCCACCTAAGAAGTCCTTTATGAACAGCTGATAGAAGACAAAAAAAGGCAGAGCATGGCTCAAAGCCCATTCCAGAGTGACAGAAGAAGCGTCTGCTCTATGATAATACTGGGGGACATGAACACCCCTTTTCAGCATTGGACTAATCATCTAGGGAACGAATCAATAGAGTAACCATTACTCTTTCAGAGGGAGAGAAGAAATCTAGGGTTATCAGTGGTGGGAGGGGGGAGGGAGAGGGGGATAGGGAGAGATTGGAAAAGGGGCATAAAGAGTAAGTACAATTTGTAACAATATTCATACTAGTAATAGTGATTTGCTCAACATATGTCAACACTGAATCCCAAAAATATGGATAATCGATTATGATTCTATAAAGTAAACAAATAAATAAATAAATAAAAATATCTTCTAGTGTGCTACTGAGTTGTGAGAGAGTTGAAATGTCTGTTCATAAGACATTTAGTGACCATGTGGCCAAAGTCACCCATCACGAACTGGGTTCTGTCAGACCCATGAAGTCATTAGATAGGATGGGACCAACAAGTACATCCAAAGACTGAAGTAGCACATCTAGGATTGAGCATGAGTAGCAACAGAGGGCATGAATAAGCAGCATGAAGCAGGTAGCCCAGACGCCCATGTCCTCCACACTGTCACAAACCCTTCTCCCTCAACTCACACCTATAGCCACCTAAGAAGTCCTTTATGAACAGCTGATAGAAGACAAAAAAAGGCAGAGCATGGCTCATAGACAAAGTCACTTGATATATATGTAGGTGCAAGCCAAAAATGGACCACTGCTGCATTCTGGGGTGACACTGAAAGACAGGAGCTATGTGCGTTGCACCTGGTCGTCCACTTTATGTGAAAGAAGTAGCCTAAAGTAAGAATATACATAGACTCATGGGTAGAAGTGAATGGCTTGACTATTTGACCAAGGGCGTGGAAGGAAAAAATTTGGAAGATCAAAGACTAGGAAATTTGGGGAGGAGACATATGGGTGGATCTATGTAAAGAAACATAGAGTGTGANTCAGGGACCAGATCCCCTGCCAACAACCAGGCACACTGCCAGCACCAAGGAGCATGCCAAAAACATCACCTCCATGTGGGTGGCCCACCACAGCCACCACAGTAACCTTGCTGCCACAAAAGTGGCTAAACATCACAACCACCATGCAGACGGTCCACAGCCATTGGAGTGCATTGACACAAGGAGAGTCACCAGTAGCAACCAAAGAAAAGAACAGGATGTCTCTCTCCACAAAGCCCATTCCAGAGTGACAGAAGAAGCGTCTGCTCTATGATAATACTGGGGGACATGAACACCCCTTTTCAGCATTGGACTAATCATCTAGGGAACGAATCAATAGAGTAACCATTACTCTTTCAGAGGGAGAGAAGAAATCTAGGGTTCTCAGAGGTGGGAGGGGGGAGGGAGCGGGGGATAGGGAGAGATTGGAAAAGGGGCATAAAGAGTAAGTACAATTTGTAACAATATTCATACTAGTAATAGTGATTTGCTCAACATATGTCAACACTGAATCCCAAAAATATGGATAATCGATTATGATTCTATAAAGTAAACAAATAAATAAATAAATAAAAATATCTTCTAGTGTGCTACTGAGTTGTGAGAGAGTTGAAATGTCTGTTCATAAGACATTTGGTGACCATGTGGCCAAAGTCACCCATCACGAACTGGGTTCTGTCAGACCCATGAAGTCATTAGATAGGATGGGACCAACAAGTACATCCAAAGACTGAAGTAGCACATCTAGGATTGAGCATGAGTAGCAACAGAGGGCATGAATAAGCAGCATGAAGCAGGTAGCCCAGACGCCCATGTCCTCCACACTGTCACAAACCCTTCTCCCTCAACTCACACCTATAGCCACCTAAGAAGTCCTTTATGAACAGCTGATAGAAGACAAAAAAAGGCAGAGCATGGCTCATAGACAAAGTCACTTGATATATATGTAGGTGCAAGCCAAAAATGGACCACTGCTGCATTCTGGGGTGACACTGAAAGACAGGAGCTATGTGCGTTGCACCTGGTCGTCCACTTTATGTGAAAGAAGTAGCCTAAAGTAAGAATATACATAGACTCATGGGTAGAAGTGAATGGCTTGACTATTTGACCAGGGGCATGGAAGGAAAAAATTTGGAAGATCAAGGACTAGGAAATTTGGGGAGGAGACATATGGGTGGATCTATGTAAAGAAACATAGAGTGTGAAGACATTTTTATCACATATTAATGCTTAGCAGATAGCATCCACCACAGAAAGGCATTGAACAACCAAGCAGACAGAATGATGTGGCCAGTTGACATCAGCTAACTTCTGTCATTGGCCACCTCAGTGCTGGCACAAACAATGTGCAGTAGCCCTGGTTCAGAAATGAAGGCTATGCATGAGTCCAACAGCATAGGTTCTCAGTCACCAAGGCTGATCTTGCCACTGGCAAATATCTAATGTGCCAGCAACAGACCAAGTCTGAGTGCCTGATACCGCATCATTCTTTGAGGAGACCAAACAGCAAGTTGATTACATTAGACCCCTTCCTTCTTGAAGGGGCAGCAATTACACTGTTGGGATTTGACAGTTTTCCTTTGTTTTTTATGCCTACAAAGCCTTGGCCAGCACCATTATCCAAGGGCTCACAGAGTGTTTGGTCCATTGGCACAGAATCCTGCATAACACTGCATTAGACAAAAGGACCCATCTTATAGCAAAGGTGATGAAGCAGTGTGGCACATGACCATGAGATCCACTGGTCCTCTCAGATTCTGCATCTCTCCAGAAGATGCCACACTGATAGACTGACAGAACAGCCTGTTAAATGTGCAGCTGAGGTGCCAGCTTAGAGATGATACCCACAGTGTACAGACACAGTTTACATCTAAATCAACAGCCATTATATTGTATTGTGTCCCCCAAGAGATAGAATGCATGGGGGCCGAGCCCATGGCGCACTCGGTAGAGTGCGGCGCTGGGAGTGCAGCAGCGCTCTCGCCGCGGGTTCGGATCCTATATAGGGAT
>NW_007728775.1:271893-273910 GCF_000696425.1 Galeopterus variegatus | reverse complement strand
CACAGTGCTCACTGGCTGAGCGCGGTGCGGCCGGTCTCAAAAAGGACAAAAAAAAAAAGAATGCATGGGTCTGGGAACCATGGGGTAAAGTTTGGAGTTTCTCCACTTACTATCACCTCCAGTGACCCACAGGGGAGTTTGTGCTTCTTCTCCCTGTAACTTCAGACTCTATAGGTCTAGAGATCCTGTTTCTCATAGGATTATTTACCAAGGGATACACAGGGTCCCATTAAATTTTAAGGTACAGTTGACACCCAGTCACTTTGAGATTCTTGTTCCAAATGACCAGCAGGCAAGGAAAGGCATTACCATACTAGCAGAGGTCATAGATTTTGCTCCTCAATGGAGGTAGGACTGCTACTACACAAGAGGGACAGGAAAGAATAAGTTTCTCATCCAAGTGACCTGTTGGCCTGTCTCTTTGTATCCCCTTTGTCCACTTTGATGATACATGGACAAGTACAGCAGACTTGGATCTTGGATATTTCAGGGATGAACAGGGGTTCAGCTCTTACCACATAGGTTAACACTTAATCCAGCAGATAAGCTCGCCAAGGGTGAGGAAAATTTAGAATGAGCATAGAGGAAAGATAGTATCAGTTGCAGCTTTGAGACCAGCTACAGAGAAGTACTTTATCCCACTAACTTTATTCTTACAGGTTTTTCCAGGAAAAAGAGAACAAACAGAATCCTTAAGGATCTCTCCCCAGATGAGGTGAACAGCAGCATGTAATGGGGGAGGGATTTACTTTGAATCAGAAATGAGGTTGAATTTTAAGCTCACCTGGACTATATTTTAACCACTCAAATTGACTGGAAAGTTATAGGATCTGACAAACATTCACTAAGAGATAGTAAATTGGGTGAACAAGGTTGAAAGCAGTCACTGGAAAAAATAAAGCTGTTTCAAGTTTATATCCAAATGAATTGAGAATGCTCAATGCGCTGTTTATCCTCATTACTTGTTTACCTGTCTCTCCCATTACTTTGTAATAACCGGATGGAGGGCAGGGATCACTGTCTGCATTGCTCACGTAGCACCCAGTACAGAGTCTGGCATGAAGCAGTCACCAAAACCTAGCCATAGCTGTTGTTAGTAAGAATGGAATGATAAATTTTGTGCAGAGGCCGTAAAATCTGAAAGCCAAGGGAGGTCAATGAGCACTCAAGTGGGCAGAGAAATCTTCACAGGAGTAAGCCGGGTTCTGAAATGTATCGTGGGTTCCCTTCTTTCTCCTAAAATCTGAAAGCCAAGGGAGGTCAATGAGCACTCAAGTGGGCAGAGAAATCTTCACAGGATTAAGCCGGGTTCTGAAATGTATCGTGGGTTCCCTTCTTTCTCCTCCTAGAGTAGGGTGGGCCCTATTTACTTTCAGCTGTAACTTTTTGGTCTTGTAAAGCTTAAAAAATCTATAACAACATTTCTACCAAAAGATTCATCAGTTGAGATATCACTACATATTAAACTCCTACTGTGTGCTTAGTATTGGGGTAAGTGCCTTTCAGTGATTAAATCCCTTTGTGAAAGTCCCATACAAAGTTAATACTGAATTCATTTCCACAATTAAGAGTATTGCAGTGGGGTTCCAAGCTGATTTGTTTTATATTTAGGGACCAGTGAACAAGATTTAACAAGGGAACTACAGAAATACTACCATCGTCCCAAACCTCCCTCTTCAAGTAACCTGAAAACACTGCAAACTCTGCTGCACAGATGCAAGAATATTAGAGATGCTAGATCCACCAAAGGCAAGTCAGAGAATTAGAAGGTCTGGAATATGAAAGCTCTAAAGTGACTGATTCAGGTATTTGATTCTGGTCAGTAAAATTTTCTTAACAAAAACACATCAAGTGTTTGAAATACAAAAAAACTGAGAATCTCAACCTTTTAAAAATTAGTCCAGCTTCTTTACTTTTAGTCCAAGTAGAGGGGTCTAACATTTCTACCAAAAAAATTTACCCATTCTGTAGAAACACGGGGAAAGCTCATCTCTCCAAATTTGCAGTAGTCAGCTCC
>NW_007728775.1:269220-271181 GCF_000696425.1 Galeopterus variegatus | reverse complement strand
CCAGCTTTCTTGGGCAGAGAAGTCTGTTTGCTAAGCCTAGGTCCAATATACACAGCTTTATGGCTATAACAATAAAATCCAAGCTAATGAAAGAGAAAACTCTCCCTATTCCAAAAACCTAAATGCCCAGAGCAGATGCTATTTCCTATGACACCTGCCCACGCTAGTCTCTTCCCTGTCTACATATACCATACACGGTACATACTGTACCACCTTAAATTATTAGCTCAGCCGTAAGCTCCTCAGGGCCGTGTCTCACATAATGCCTTGCATAATAAGAGGCTCAGTAAATGTGTATAAGAGGTGAAAGTTGGAAATAAACAATTGTGTAGTCAGTGTCAGTTTGTGAGTGTTTAAGAAGCTCCTCTGGAGCTAGAACAGCAAATACAAATACTTATCCTGCCCATTTCCAACGTAAGTGGGGTGCAGGGCTGGGAGGAGAGAAAGAAGAAAAGAATAAGAGCAAGGAAAACAGATAGGACACATATGCTAATTTGACTTTTGCTTGTCATCCTAATGCTTGCTTTGCCCAGGAGCTAGAAGTACCTGCCTAGAACTTATATAGTCACCACGCCTGTGAATCAGGAAAAGGAATACAGACTAAGCACGAAAGTTTATTGTGATGGTTATTTCCTGAGCCATGACATTGCCCAACATCCCTTTTATGTAGCGAAGAGTTTAGGTACAAAAATTGACATCTTCACTAAGCAAATAATTTTTCCCTACATTAAAATATTCTAGCATTAATAACTAATATTAGAGTGCATGTCATCTGCATACTCTACAAGTGTCCTACACACTGAGGATTTTCCTATGAAATGAGCAAACTGGTTTTATGTGCAGTGAACACTTATGTGCTTTTCCAAACTTGGTCAAGAATAGTTCTTTTTTAAAAAGCCTTGGCAGACTATTGGAAAAGGCTGTTCTTTTAAAGTACATACAAAGATTATTTTGGAAAGCTGGAGAGCAAAGTCTTGTAAGTTTACCAAACAGTCTGAAGGAGAGATAATTGGTTTCCCTGAAAAGAAGCTCTGCTTTATTCCCTTTCACATCTGTCTGTCAGAGAAATGGGCACCTACAAAAGGAAACAGATGCTTTCTTTTAAACTAATTCATAAACCATAATTTGGTATTTTCTGGTGTATATAACACTCATTTTAAATGGTTTAAAATAAATTAAATGCTCCATAATTTAGTTGTGCTGTTAAAAGCTTTTTTGCAGTAAAAGTAATATATACTCATCTTATTTTTACCATTCAATATATTGTGAGTACTTTCTCATATCATTAAAAAGCCTTAAAAGTAACTTTTTCATACTTTTCAAAAGTATCTTTAAAAATATCTCTTTGAAAGTCTGCATAATATTACAATAAATTTATCATATTTTCTTTTGCTATGGTTTCTCTAATTTTGGCCATGTAACTTTGGTGAACATGTTTGTACCTTTATTTTTGCCCAAGTTTCTGATTATTCCTATAAGATATAGCTACAAAATGGCAATTACAGGGCCAAAAGGTATGAATTACTTGAAGTGCTGACTGCAGATGGTACTTCTTGCCTCCTCTTCTAATCCCATTTCACATGTGGGTTGTCTGGAATCCTTTTCCTAATGTTCACCTTTAGTACAGAATTAAGCTTCCTCTGATAAGATTTTCCATTTGCCATCAATACTTTTAGACCTTAAACCTATTTCCAAGGAGATATTAAACATCTGGATGAAAATGGTTTTAGGATTTTTAGTATCAAGTTGACCTTCATTCTCTCCCAAAACCCTCTCCAAAAAGAGGAAGAAAAGAAATAGAAACTCCATAAAAAGTCAGAAAGTGGATAGAGAAAGGACAAATGACTTAACTGAACAAAGAAAGATTAAATCTGGGGCCAGCCCGGTGGCACACTCAGTAGAGTGAGGCACTTGGGAGCGCGGTGGCGCTCCCACCAAGAGTTCAGATCCCATATAGAGAC
>NW_007728775.1:267576-268529 GCF_000696425.1 Galeopterus variegatus | reverse complement strand
CCCATATAGAGACTGGTCCGCTCACTGGTTGAGTGCGGTGCGGGCGTGACACCGAGGGTTGTGATCCTGTTGCCGGTCGCGGTACGGGTGTACGGGTGCAACACTGAGGGTTGCGATCCCGTTACCGGTCACGAAAAAAAAAAGACAAAAAAAGGAAAAAAAGAAAAATTAAATCTGAAGGCATAAAAAGGAGGACACCAGTGAAAGAAAAGCTAATTCATCCTCAAGAATTCTAAAAAACTGAAGTAATAGAAGTACCAGATAGAAGAGACAGGTGAGCCAGAGGCAGCAGGTAAGTCCCAAGATCCCAATCTCCTCCTGGCATATTCAATTGATCCCCCTTCCCACAGGAGACAGAAGGTAAAGTCTCTCGAGAAATTGAACCAGAAAAGACCAAGTCTAGAGGACAACAAGACTGGGGAGTAGAGGGTTATCAGTAAGAAACAGAACTAAAAACTGGTAGATAAAGTGCAAATCTGCATACTGAATACGAGAACCTCAGCCTGTCTGCTGCAGAGCTACAGAATCATGGCAGCCAGGCTTCTAAGACACTCCAGGCAGGAGACTGGATGATCCTTTCTTGGAGAAACTGAATGACAGATGAGCAAAGACCTACAGATGATGACATTTAGGATCTCCAACAAAAAAGCCAACCAGCCACCCTTCCAAGCACCTTATTGTTAAGCCCATCAGACAAATTCTGTACATACACATTCATTCATTTAATAAATATTTATGGAGTGACTACTATGTTCTAAGTACAAGGGATTCAGCAGTAGACAAGAAATCCCTGTCTTCATAGAGTTTCCATTCTAGTAGGGGATAACAGACAAAAAACACAACAAATAGGTAAATCGCATCATATATGGAGAAAAATAAAGCAGGTCTGGGGAATAAGCAGTGCCAGTAATTATAAATAAAGTGGTCAGAGAAAGACCCTTTGAGAAGGTGAC
>NW_007728775.1:264514-267263 GCF_000696425.1 Galeopterus variegatus | reverse complement strand
ATGTTCTAAGTACAAGGGATTCAGCAGTAGACAAGAAATCCCTGTCTTCATAGAGTTTCCAGTCTAGTAGGGGTAACAGACAAAAAACACAACAAATAGGTAAATCGCATCATATATGGAGAAAAATAAAGCAGGTCTGGGAAATAAGCAGTGCCAGTAATTATAAATAAAGTGGTCAGAGAAAGACCCTTTGAGAAGGTGACACTTGAACACAGACTTGAAGGAAGTGAGGGAGCTAGTCACATGAATATCTGGAGAAGAGAGCTTCAGGTGGAAGGAACAGAAAGTACAAAAGCCCTAAGGCATGAGCAGGACCAGCATGTTGGAATAACAGCAAGGAAACTCCTCTGGCTGTGGCAGAGTGAATAAAGACAACAATTTTAGGAAATGAGGTCAGAGGTCAAGGGAAGCCAGACCATGGATTTGTGGCAGACAGACTCAAAGTGGCACCGTATCATCCCCAACTTCTGGTATTCATGCTTTTGTGCAATTCCTTCCTCTTGAGTATGGGCAGGACCTGACCTTTGGTTAGGACTTGATTCTAACCAAAAGATTGTGGCAAAGATGATAGAATGTTGCCCTCATGGTTATGTTACATTACATAAGACTTTGCCTTGCTAGCAAACTCGCCCTAGTCTCTCCCTATCTCTGTCTCCCACCTTGCTTGCTTGAGAGAGCAAGCTTCTTTGAATCCTACAATGGTAAGGAATTGAATGCTGCCAACAATCATGCAAGTTAGAAAGCGGGAGCTTCCCTGTTCAACCTCCAGATGAGAACCTAACCCTGGCCAATCCCTTGATTGCAGCCTTGTGAGAATCTAAGCAGAGGACCAGCTAAGTCATGCCTGGACTTCTGAAACATAGAAACTGTGAGATGATAAATGTGTACTGTTTTAAACCACCAAATTTGTGGTAACCTGTTACACAGCACAGAAAACTAATATATCATTGTAAGAACTTGGATTTTTTTATTTGGATTAAGATGAAAAACTATTGGAGCACTTGGAGCAGAGGTGATGTAATATGACTTACATATTTAAAAGATCAATCTAGCCTTTGTTGAGAATAGTCTGTAAGGCATAAGTATGGAAGCAGAGGGATCAATTGAGAGATTGTTGCAATAAATAGGCAAGAGATGATGGTGGTGTGGACCACGATGATACAGGTAAAGGTGATGAGAAGTAGAAGGATTCTAGGTATGTTTTGAAATAAACAAATCGCTCTTTAGAACTTACCCTTAAATATGAAGAAACAGCTTAAGACCATCAACATTTGAGAAATATTTCTCATATGGTAGGAGGAAATAAAAGAAACAAAGAAAAACTCAGAGAAACAGATATGACCCAGAGAACAGAAGAAAACTTATTAAGAATCTCAGAGTAACATAATATAACATTTCATTCTTTAAATAATGGGATATTATCTAAAAGTTTTAAAATAATAACCCAAGAACAAAAAAAAAGCTCTTCAAAATTAGAAATATAGGAAATTTTTTAATCTATGAAAATCTCCTAAAAAGTAGAAGTAGAACAAAAAAGACCAAGAAATGGACAATAATAATAAAAACAATAATAAAAAGAAAAGGAAATCAGAAACAATCTAGGAGACCCAATTTCTAAATAATAGTTTCAGAAAGAAAGAACAAGGCAAACAGTATGGAGGAAATTGTTTTTTAAATTATCTCCCGAAATTGCAGGAAAATTTCCCAAAACTAAAAGACATGATCCTCCAGACTGAAAAGGCCAATCACTGAGTGTCCAAACTAATGACTGAAAACAACACACACCAGGCAAATTACTATAAATTTTCACAAAACCAGGGCTAAAATGAAAGATCTTAAAAACATCCAGAGAGAAGAAACAGGCTATCTACAAAGAATTGGAAGTTTGAATGGTATCAAACTTAATGATAGCAGTGGTGAATCTGGAAAAACACTGGAACAATTCTTTCAGAATTCTGATGTGGTGGGAAATTATTTTTGACCTAGAATTACACATCCAGACAAGCAAGAGTGGAAAACATACAGTTTTTAAAATTTGCAGTTTCTAAAGATTTACCTCACATATGTTCTTTTTCTAGTAAGAGGATGTATTTCATCAAAATAAAAGAATAAGCCAAAAAAAAAGAAATATATGACAGCCAGGAATCAAAGGACACTACACAAGAAAAAAAATGCAACAGGACATGTAATTCGTGGAGAAAATCCTGTCTTACCAAGAGCAGAGGAAGCGCTATGTGTTAAATGTTAGAGGCTTTGGAAAGGCTATCACCCCAACCCCTCTCACCCTCAAAATTATGGGTTAATTCATAGAATCATAGAATGTCAGAGTCAAATTAGTCATGAAGCTAATGAAGCTTCAGTTTGCACAGGCCCCCATCACAGCCCTGGAAGTGGTTCTAAGCAGTATGTTCATACACACACACACACACACACACACACACACACATATAATATACACTTGTATGTATGTTTTTTACAGATGATTTGCAGAAGTAGAATTTTTGTTTTCCTAATAATTTGGAGAGCTAGCATTTAGTGGGTGGTGGGGAGGGATACTGACACCCTGCAATGGTGGAGAAGAGTCCTACCCACACATAATTATCTCACTTCCCCTTTTTCCAATGTCCAGCCTATCCATCATGTAGGCATAACACTTGTGTTTAATTACCTGACCCTTGAACAAAGCTCCTTTTTACATATAAGCATGTGCTAATTTTTTTGCACAGTTTAAATATATACTGGCTTTTTT
>NW_007728775.1:260882-263713 GCF_000696425.1 Galeopterus variegatus | reverse complement strand
TTTTTTAGGAAAGCAACTGAAAAGGGAAGATTATACTTTATTTTGTTTGGAACTTGACCAAGAATTGTTCAGCATTTCGAAAATCACATCACTGACAGCAATGCCACCAGTTGTACTTGATGGCCAATAAAAATGATAAATGAGGGCCAATCTACACACTCGCAGTTCTCGTATTTGTAGCTGTCTCACTTACAGTGATTCTGCATATAGCTGCAAGCATCCAACTACTTTAATATGACTTCTGGTGTAGGTGGGCCTGAGCATTTGCATATTGAAATACATATTATCTTATATAAAATCCTTTTATTCCTTTTTAATATTATAGTTAAGGTACCATATTGATTTTTAATTATGTGTATAAGTAACTTGGTTATCTCTGAATTTCATTTCAGGGCAGAAAAAGAGGAGTTTCAGATTAAAGGGATGACATTGAGTCTGTTATGGTTGAAAACCCCTGTTTAAGTTTAACTCATTTCACAAATAAAGAAACTGAGGCTCTATTCATTCAATTTGTCCAGGTAACAGAGTCTGCAATAACAGTGCGAGGACCAGACATATCCCAGGGCCCCTCTCTCTGACTTCAGTGGCCATTCCACTGGACCAAGCAACTTCCCAGCATTCTCAGATAGTGCAAAGAAAATGATCCCTATTAAAATAGGAACACCTGGGCCGACCCCGTGGCGCACTCGGGAGAGTGCGGCAACGCTCCCGCAGAGGGTTCGGATCCTATGTGGGGATGGCCGGTGCACTCGCTGGCTGAGCGCGGTGTGGGCAACACCAAGCCAAGGGTCGCGATCCCCTTAACGGTCACGAAAAAAACAAAAAGACAAAAAAAAAATAAGAATACCTCGTCAAAGGGATACCTGCACTCCCGTGTTTACTGCAGCTCTATTTACAATAGCCAGGCGATGGAACCAACCTAAATGTCCTTTGATGGATGACTAGATAGAAAACTGTGGTATACATACACAATGGAATGCTACTTAGCCATAAAAAAGAAATAAATTCTACCATTTGCAGCAATGTGGATGAGCCTAGAGAAAATTATTCTAAGTGAAACAGCCCAAATACGGGAAGAGAAATACTGCACATTCTCACTCATAACTGGGAGCTGAATCCATAAATAAACAAATAAACAATAAAGAGAGATAGAGAGAGAAAGAAACAGCAATCACAGTAATATGCTGAACTTTTAGAGAGAGAGAAAAGAACTGTGGTTACTAGAGGTGGAAAAAGAGGGGGAGAGGGAGAGAGAGGGCCTAATGAGGAATTGGTTAACAGACACAGAATGATCATATATTGTAATGATGAGTAAGCTAACTATCCTGATCTAACCATCACATATTGTACACGATTATTGAAAATCAACATTGTACCCCACATGTATTTATAATAAATTATCTTAAAAATAAAAATAGGGCCGGCCCGGTGGCGCACTGGATAGTGCGCCGCTTGGGAAGCGCGGCNTAAAAATAAAAATAAATAAATAGGAATACCACAGAGAAGGGAGGTAAAGTAAGATATAGTCCAACAATGTTAATGTTGGTATTATCTTATTCCTTCCAAATGGCCCAGATGTCAAGGGAAGCTTCCTGCCTGGATCAACAGTGGGAAGAGTGTCAAAGTGAAGAAGGCTGGGTAAGAAGAGAAGAGGAGAGAAGCAGTAATCAAAAAATGCCAAAGACTAACTTCCTCAGCATCACTCTTTTGCTAAATGTTAGCCCCCAGAGCAATCCTGCAAGAGATTTGCCATCTGACCTGGCAGCGGCTTTCCCATGACCAGTGCATTCTGCCTATGCATATATCCAGCCTCAGCATATATCTAATCCAGGATGCAGGGAAGGAAGGTAATGTCACTAGTTGTAGGGACTGTCCTAGAAGAGTTGCCATTACCATGACATTTGAGAAGAACACCATGGAAGTGGACTTAATTCCAACTACCTTAATTCAGGCTCAAAACCTTAATTTCCTGGATGTACAGGCTCTTGCCTGGATTGAAGTGCAAAAAACAGCTGATTTTCCCAAGCAGCCCAGAAATCCACACTGAGAAAGGAAGATAAATTCTTTCAAACAATCCAAAGATTAATCATGAGGATGAAGAAGAGACCAAACCTGCCGTTCAAACGTGAGTAGCTTAATTATGATACATTTTCATGAATCAAGAAAAGAAACCATAAAATTATTAGATAATATTAAACATGCACAACTCTGCTATCCTGTAGTATGCTAAAAAAAACTGTCTAAAACTAAACTTATTTCCCCTCACCATTACCACCCAAAACCAGCTCTTTCTTCTGACTTCTCTATTTCTATTCAGGTGCCACCATTCTTATAAGCTCAAAATCTCAGTGTTTAGACTATTCCTCAGCCCCGGCTCTGTTCATTCAATCAGCCACTACATTTCCTCTGATATTTTTACAACCTCCATTTATACTCTTTCTGCTACCTAATTTAAGCCTCATCTTTTTTAACCTGGATTACCACAAGAACCACCTAATCTCTTTCTCTCTCTCTCTCTTTTTTTTTTTTGCTGCTGGCTGGTACATTGAACCCTGGACCTTGGTGTTATCAGAACCACTCTCAACTGAGCTAACTGGCCAGCTTAATCTCTCTCTCTTTTTCCTCTATGCATCTTGTCAGGTAATGTTCCTGAAGTGTAGTACCGATTATATCATTCTATCCATGCACTTATTTGCTCATTCTTTCTTTCATTCATGTGTCAAATACTCGTGCCATTATGTGCCAGGCAATGGGAACACAGTGGTAAACGTGTCAGAGTCCCTCCTCAAGGAACTTACCATCTGCAAATGGATACAGACAATTCATCAAGC
>NW_007728775.1:253805-260841 GCF_000696425.1 Galeopterus variegatus | reverse complement strand
TTTTTTTTTTTTTTTTTTTTTTTTTGCTGGGTGGGACATTTAACCCTGGACCTTGGTGTTATCAGAACCACTCTCAACTGAGCTAACTGGCCAGCTTAATCTCTCTCTCTTTTTCCTCTATGCATCTTGTCAGGTAATGTTCCTGAAGTGTAGTACCGATTATATCATTCTATCCATGCACTTCTTTGCTCATTCTTTCTTTCATTCATGTGTCAAATACTCGTGCCATTATGTGCCAGGCAATGGGAACACAGTGGTAAACATGTCAGAGTCCCTCCTCAAGGAACTTACCATCTGCAAATGGATACAGACAATTCATCAAGCAATTAGAATACAGAGTTATAAGTGGTATGACAGGGTGACCATGCTGGGTTGGGGGAGCACAGTGTCAGTGTCCAAATGAGAGTTGGTGGGGGGTAGGGAAGACTTCTGGTAGAAATATAGGTAAAACCTCAAGAATAAGTAAGAGTGCAATGTTTAAGTACGTGAAAAGTGTTATAGAATTGTGATATGATTCACTCAGACCCCTTAGACATTATCTAGCCAAATCCCTTACCCTATATGTTGAAATTCCTTCTCAGTTTCAAGTTTGCATTCAGTACATTAAATGGTTATAATTATGTACATGTTCCTTTAAGCCACAATCAAAATTTTGTTTGGGGATATTTTATTTATTAAGTCATGTACACTACACACTGTAGTATGCTAAAAAAAAAAAAAAGTCTAAAACTAAGCTTATTTCCCCCCACCATTACCACCAAACCAAAACCAGCTCTTTCTTCTGACTTCTCTATTTCTATTCAGTAAGTATTCAAGTGGCTTGCTAAATGAATAAATAAATGCATGATGACAATATTTAAAAAAAGAAGAAGAAATTAGATCTGTCATAAATATGGGGTGTGAGGGTAGGTGAAGACTCAGGCAATAGATCATGGAGTGCTCAGTAAACTGTGTGTAGCTCCTCGTTTCGATTGGCGTGTACACGTGACTGGAGATATAAGGAATGAGGCTAAAGACCAGTGGAGGGCAGATCAAGAAGGACATTACGAACTCTGCCAAAATCTTTCAAAGATGTACCAAATTAAATGCAGCTTCCTCGTTCTGGCATTAAAGGCTCTATACAAGGTGGCTCAGCCTACCTCTTAGTCTTCTCTTACTTGCTAGCCTTTTACACTGACACTGGCAATTCTATGGTGTTGCTTAAATTTCTCCCCTCTTTGTCATCCTTTTGCCACTCCAAATTTGACTTTAGTTCTCAACATACCAACATATACACATACCAAAGGTGGACTTCACTTTAAGGAATTTCAACATGTGAAATGCAGGAGTGATAAATAGATATACAATAGGTTGAAGAAAGAGACAGAATAAACTATTCTTCAACATACAGAAAGTTAATCACAGTGAGTTTAAATAGCATTTCCTTTAGTACACCACAGTGTCAGTTTATATGAGGTTACTTCGAAAAGTTCATGGAAAAATAGAATTAAAAGATAATACAAATCTTTCCATGAACTTTTTGGAGACCTTTTATATACTATGAAGTGCTTTACAAAGTCCCTGAGCTGTGGGGGAAGAAAACTTAAAGCTTAAAATGTAAGGAACTACTGCCAATCAAAGGCAAATCAAAAAGAAAGATAGTCATCTTTCTTCTCTTGATGGGAAGCAAGAAGAAACTCACGTTCTATTTACTAGCATTCGTTTCACACATCACTTCTTAGAAACGTATTTCTTGTAAAAGTGAGACACAATTTTCCACTAATTACACCTTCATTCAACTAACATTTTCTGGATGTGCCCATGCACCAAGCAGTACAGTACACAGTGGGAATAGAGCCTTGAACAAGGGGGGCTTTCAGAGATTACTCTTCGATGGGGAAATAGTTCTATAGCAGGGAATACAATATGCTCTAGCACTGGCCTCGGCAGCCTGTGAAGGTCAAGGGAAGCCATTCCAGATTAGACGGAATGAATTAATGAAAGTATAATTGGAGGGACGGGGGAGTATCAGAAGTCCAGGTTCTAGTCCTAATTCTGCCAATAAATTACTACTATATGGTTTGGGGGCATGACACATATACATCTTGGGCATCAATTTCTCCACCTGTAATGTGAGGTAGTAGATCAGGTGATTCTAAAGTCCCTTTAATCCAAAATGAATCAAAACTGAGAATAGCTATCAGAGGCTTGGTTTTGAACAGTTGGTGGGCCAGTGGATTATGATTAATTAAGTCTGATCACTGGAGTGTGGAAGGGGATAATATTATTTTGAATGTGGTTACATACTAACACATTATGGAACATGAGCATAATGGTTAGCATCAAGAATTAGCACTGCTTATACTCATAACCTAATGCAGCTTCCCAGTAGCTGGGTTGATGGTTTGGGGGAAAATAACATGATAGAGAGTTTACAGATAAAGACCTGAAGCATTGCAAAGTTAAACATTCAAGAAGATACCATAGATCCACTGTAAAATGCACAAATGACACTCGAAACTATTGAACAATGCAGAATAATTATAAGCAAGAATCAAATTATTTAACATAGATTCATGCTACAAAGTTGAGAAAATAGAGTAAAATGATCACTATATGCTACAGTGATTGAAAAAACTTCCAAAAGAAGTGGAACTTGAATCAGACTCTGAAAGATGGAAGCTTGGGGTTTGGAATGAGGGAGATGGGAAAGCAATGAGTGAAGGCCAAGGAAAAAGGCACATGAGAAAACCAGACGGGTTACAGAGCAGAGAGAGAGGAGGCTGCATCTGGCTCCCACTCTCACAGCCATTGCACTACATTGAGCTCCATAGAGATGGCGCTGGGGCAAGTGAGAGCCGGACGGGTACTGGGCGACTATGTGCCTCACTGAGGAAAAATAATTAAACATGGGCAAAGCAGATCCTAAGAAGCCGAGAGGCACAATATCATCATATGCATTCTTTGTGCAAACTTGTCGGGTGGGGTACAAGAAGCAGCACCCAGATGCTTCAGTCAACTTCTCAGAGTTTTCTAAGAAGTGCTCAGAGAAGCGGAAGACCATGTCGCTAAAGAGAAAGGAAAATTTGAAGACATGGCAAAGGGGGGACAAGGCGCGTTATGAAAGAGAAATGAAAACCTATATCCCTCCTAAAAGGGAAACAAAAAAGAAGTTCAAGGATCCCAATGCACTCAAGAGGCCTCCTTTGGCCTTTTTCTTGTTCTGTTCTGAGAATCACCCAAAAATCAAAGGAGAACATCCAGGCCTATCCATTGGCGATGTTGCAAAGAAACTGGGAGAGATGTGCAACTGCACTGCTGCAGATGATAGGCAGCCTTATGGAAAGAAAGCTGCTAAGCTGAAGGAAAAATATGAAAAGGATTTGCTGCATACTGAGCTAAAGGAAAGCCTGATGCAACAAAAAAGGGAGATGTCAAGGCTGAAATAAAGCAAGAAAAAGAAGGAAGAGGAGGAAGACAATGAGGATGAAGAGAATAGGAGGAAGAGGAAGATGATGATGATGAATAAGTTGGTTCTAGCACAGTTTTTTTCTTGTCTGTAAAGCACTTAACCCCCATGTATACAACTCACTCCTTTTAAAGAAAAAAACTGAAATATAAGGCTGTATAAGATTTGTTTTTAAACTGTACAGTGTCTTTTTTTGTATAGTTAACACACTACTGAATGTGTCTTTAGATAGCCCTGTCCTGGTGGTATTTTCAGTAGCCACTAACCTTGCCTGGCACAGTATGGGGGTTGTAAATTAGCATGGAAATTTAAAGCAGGTTCTTGTTGGTACACAGCACAAATTAGTTATATAAGGGGATGGTAGTTTTTTCATCTTCAGTTGTCTCTGATGCAGCTTATACAAAATAATTGTTGTTCTGTTAACTGAATATCACTCTGTAATTGCGGGAAAAAAAGTTGCAGCTGTTTTATTGGCATTCTGAATGCTTCTAAGTAAATACAATTTTTTTTATTAGTATTGTTGTCCTTTTCAGAGGTCTGAAATTTTTCTTGAGGGGAAGCTAGTCTTTTGCTTTTGCCCTTTTTGGGCCACATGAATTATTACAGTGTTTATCTTTTCATATAGTTAGCTGACAAAAAGCTTTTATCTACACACCCTGCATATCATGATGGGGGTAATAAAAGTTAAATTGAGGCCATGTTCATTCATAACTGAAACTCTAAAATCTTGATCTGTTGATAAATTTCACATAGCCTGCTTACATTTAACCAATGTACTCACAGCACGGGATTATTAGAATCAAATATCTTGAAAGTCTGTTCTTGAAGGAGTAATAGAAAAGTATGTTCTAATTTTTACATGAGGACTCTATATTCTTTAACTTCCATTACCACGTAATGGCAGTTATATTTTGCAGTTCCCACGTTACAGAAGAGCTTAAAATGTATCCCCAAAAGTGTGAGCTTGAAATACAAGACTGCCATATTAAGATTTTTGTTGCTGTTAGTTCCAGTGAAGGCTATGAAAGTGATGGCTATAAATCTCTTTTCCCATTTATCTAAATATGGACTATTCAGGAAATTTGAGACTTTCCATTAAAAGTATTTTTAATTATTGGGGCCAGCTTTTAAAATAGAGTATATTTTCCTATATTGTGGTTTGCCCCTTTATAAATCAAACAGATAAGGAAAGAAGACATTTCAACTTTGCATTTCAGTAAATTTTCCAACTTATTTGAATTTGATTTTTCTTGGCAAAACTCAAACTCATTCATGTTTATCTGCTTAGCAGTTTAGGGAACAATTTGGTAATTTTGTGGTTTTTGAGATTATCATTCTCTTAAAGTGCCAGTGTTTTAAAATAGCGTTCTTGTAATTTTACACGCTTTTGTGATGGCGTGCTGTTTTGTTATATAATTTTGACTTGGACTCTTTCCATTTGCATTTATGTAATTTCAGGAGGAATACTGAACATCTGAGTCCTGGATGATACTAATAAACTAATAATTGCAGAGGTTAAAAAAAAAAAAACAAACAGACTTAAGCAGAGCTCCTTTGGGGGAAGAAAATAGGAAGTAAAATTGTACAGGCAGGTGAATCACAGATTTTGGAGGATCCTCCAAGAAAAGAGAAGGATTCAGACTGGATGTGATAGAAAGAGGAAGCCCAGAAATAGCAATATTAAAGTCTTGCCTACCAGATTAGATTGCAGCAACCTTCCTTTCCTTGAGTACTCAACAAAAAATGACCAGGTCTGGTCACCCAGCAGCTATTTAATTAGCACTTACTGATTAATAGAATTCCAATCAAAGACCTGGCTCTTCCATTAACTCTTCATTACTCAGACAGATCCCACTGGAAAAGGGCAATGAACAATTTTATTTCTCATCCATCTTTTGTGCTTTTTTTGTGTGTCTGCTGCTGTCTAGAGTCCAGGGGAAAAAAGTATTACCATCTAAGTCATTGCCTCATTAGGAAGCAGGGTCTGATCTGAAACCAATTTTTCAGAACAATGACTTGTTAAGTGCTGAAAAATGCAGTGTTTAGTCATGGAGAAAATAAAGACAGATTCACCATGCAATTTGTTTTGTTTTGTTTTGTTTTTTCAATATACTAAAAGATGAGAATTTTAGCAAGCAAAGGGAACCAGTCCATTATTAACTATCTCCTTCAAAAAAGGAAACAACATGCTCCTTAGTGCTTCCTTCTGCCCTACTCCCTGCATTTTTTCACTTACAATTCAGAATGAAGGTCAGCCTTGCAAGAAGGTGAGGAATCTCAGAGAGGAGGATGGGTAAATCTTAAAACAAATCTCCTTGTGAAGGACAAATGGAGTGGGCATTTTCAAGTGAGTGTGTGTGGTGAGTGCAGTCTTCCAGGATTGCTAGTGACTGTAGATCCCTTCAAGGAGGGCAATGAGGTCCAGCTGCTGAGAGCAGACGTTATGGGATTTGGAGAGAGGAAAATCACCTGCAAATATCAAGTGACATGGACCAAAGGCAATGCCAGTTTTACTTAGGAAGTATCTCAGAATAATCCAGTGGGAATAACCTCTATCCTATCATTTATATGGTCTCTGAAAGATAAATGGATAGAAAATAGAAACCATTTGACTCCATCATTAAGAAGACCACTGGAGGAAGATGGGAGGCAGAATACTAATGCTACAATATTGTTTGGCATGAAATAGAAAATACACCCAAGATATTTCTTTCCATGGCCCAGAATGCACAGTTCAATGTTCATTTTCTCTATAGACTAGATGAGTTCTCTCTGCTCCTGATCACAGATTCTAACCATAACTCCAACAAGTTAGTCAGCAAACTTGTATCTTATATCAAAAGGGAGACCAGGTCAGAGAATAGAAGTAGCTCTCCTCAAATTATGTTCACTTTTGGAGAAAACAACTAAAACATAAGTTCCGCAGATGGTTAGTCCACCATATGAGATTCTTATCTAAGAATATAGAGTGGAACAAAGACAGCAGAAAACATCCCTGCCACAGCAGGCTTTCCAGAGTCTCAAGTAGTTACTACTCCTTTGTCTCAAGTAGCCCCATCCTGGTCTTGTTGTGGAATTGGAGGTTTTGAGTGGCATAGCCCTAACTATGACCACACAGTCATCATTCCTATTCCTTCTCTTCCCTCCCAGCTCTCAGAGTATGAGCAAAGATCCACTTTTAATTTAGAACTACGCAGGTTAGTCCTTAATTATAAGCTGTATTATAGTTATACTTTTAATGTACACATGCTAATCTCCTCTACCCATCTACTGTAACTTGTAAGCTCTTGGAATGAGAAATTATCTTTACTGTTGTGTTTTCCAAAATGCCTATAAAAATGTTGGGGGCAAGCTTCAGAAAACAGTTTGGCAGTTCCTCAGAAAAACATAGAGTGATCATATGACCCAGCAATCCACTTTTCTACCCAATAGAACTGAAAACGCACACAAACATATGCAAAAATTTGTACACAAATGTTTAAAGCAGCACTATTCATAGTAGCCCCAAAGTGGAAACAACTCAAGTGTCCATCAACTGGCTGAATGAATAAACCAAATGTATTATTTCCATATAATGGAGAATTATTC
>NW_007728775.1:241171-253168 GCF_000696425.1 Galeopterus variegatus | reverse complement strand
AAAAAAAAACAAAAAAAACCATGGGCCGGCCCGGTGGCGCACTGCTACAGTGCGCCGCTTGGGAGCGTGGCGGTGCTCCTGCCGAGGGTTCGGATCCCACATATAGACCGGTTCCCGCTCACTGGCTGAGCGAGGTGCGGGCGCAGCACCGAGGGTTGCAATCCCGTTGCCGGTCCCGGTCCAGTACGGGCGCGACACTGAGGGTTGCAATCCGTTGCCGGACACCAAAAAGGAAAAAAAAAAAAAACAAAAAACCGAAAGGCAAGAATGGAGGAACAGGAGGATAAGGGTGGTCACCACAATAAAAAGCCACTTTCCCTTGCTCAGTTCCCAGGCCCAAGGCAATTTTTAGATGTGGAACCCACTGCCTAAAAGAGGCAAGGTGGCCAGGTCCCTAGGACCTACAGCAGCATGGCAAGTATATGCTATAATGATTCCCCCAATCCTTCTTCAAAGGATCTAGGCCATTTGCTCATGTGATTATATAGTGGGGACAGGAAAATTCCCAGACTTTTTGAGAACTATTGGGCACAAAATCTGAGTTAATAATGATACTTAAGACCTAAAGCATCATCATGGCCCCCCTATTGTTACCTTACGTGGAGGTCAGGCAAGAAAGAGAGTCCTGGCTATACTCTAGCCCACAGCAGGCCCTGTGCCTATGGATACACCTAGTGGTCATTTCTCCACTGAATGTATGATCGGAATGATATACTTGGCAAATGGAGTAAGCCCTATATTGTCCTTGGCCTATGGGGTAAGAGCTATAACAGTGGGAAAGGCCAAGTAAGAACTCCAAAACTGAGTCCCCACAAGCCAATATAGTAAATAAAAAACAATATCTCTTTGGGGTGTGTGTGTGTGTGTGTGTGTGTGTGTGTGTTGGGGTGTGTGTGTGTGTGTGTTTGTGTGTGTTGTGTAGATTAGTGCCATCATTAAAGACCAAAAGGATGCAAGACCTATCATATTTCCATTCAATTCACCAGTCTGCCCCCTACAGAAACTGGACAGATCCTGGAGGATGCCACAAGCTCAACCAAGCAGTAGTCCCAATTATAGCAACCGTGTTGAACATAGTATTAATGCTAGAGCAGACTAATAAGGCCTCAAGGACAAAATATGTGGCCAACAGTTTGGCAAATGCATTCTTTTCCATTCTGCATTCACATGGAACCAATGACATTTACTTTCATGAAAGATAGCTAATATGCTGGAGGCCTTGTTAAGACACCTGTGCTGCAGGGGGTGGATGATAAACCCTATGAAGGTCCAGAGACTGCCTCAGTGAAGTTTTTAGGGGTCCGATGGTCAGGGGCATGCCAGAATATCCCTTCCAAAGAAAAGACAAATTGCTATATCTTACATTCACTACCAAACTGCTGCAGGGGGTGGATGATAAACCCTATGAAGGTCCAGAGACTGCCTCAGTGAAGTTTTTATGGGTCCGATGGTCAGGGGCATGCCAGAATATCCCTTCCAAAGAAAAGACAAATTGCTATATCTTACATTCACTACCAAAAAAAAGGGAACACAGTCCCTAGTAGACCTCTTTGGGTTCTGGAAGCAACACCTTCCACACCTAGGAATACTGCTTCAGCCAGAACCAGGTGACATGGAAGGCTGTCTACTTCAGTGAAGCCCAGAGCAGGAAAGGGCTACACAGAAAAGGACTATGATTGAGCTTGAGTAGACCTGTCCTGCCACTTGGGCCATACAATCCAGTAGATCCTATGGTGTAGGGAATGTTGTTGGTGGGAAAAAGATGCATCACAGAGCCTATGGCAAGCCCCAATGGGAGACTCTCAGTGTAGGCCCCTGAGATTCTGGAGCAAGGCCATGCCATCTTCAGTGGAGAATTCTATGACTTTTGATAAACAGTTCCTTGTGAGTTATGAGGTGCTGATAGAGACAGAATGCTTGATCCCAGAGTAACCAAGTGACCATACATCTGCAACTGTCTATTAAGAGCTGGATTTTGTTGAACCTGCCAAGTTATAAAGGGGAACAAGCCCAGCAGCAGTCCATCATAAGATGGAAATGGTACATCTGCAATTGAGCCTGAGCAGGAACAGAGGCACAAGTAAGCCGCATGAGTAGGTAGCCAAGACCCTAGATCACCCACCACAGCTGTACCAATACCTCTCTCCCAGCTTACACTATGGCCATATTGGAAGTCCTATACAACCAGCTGAAGGAGCAGGAAAAGGCCCAAGTTTAGCTTGCAAATGGCTTACAAATCTGTATGGAATGTGAATTATATCTCAATTTTTTTAAATGTTGGGCATAAGCTGTATGTGGATACAAGCTGAAAGTGGACAGCAGCTTCATTACAGCCACATTCAGAATTGGCCTTGAAAGAGAGTGGAGAGAAAATCTCCTCAATGGGTACAGTTATAAGCAGTGCACTTGCTTATCCTCTATGTACAGAAGGAGAAGTGGCCTGAAGTGAGACTATTTAAAGTTTTCTGAGCTGTGGCCAATGGCCTGGCAATTTACTCAGGGGCCTGGAAGGAGATCTGGAGTAGTGCCTCCTGGTCCTCCCTTGCCTCACCATTACTGAAAACATATATGGACAGCAACCCTAGGGTTGCTAAGGAGGGCATGATTGCCAAGGGCTCAGATCCCTCACATTGAAGGTTTGGGTTACTCTATCAGTAAGTTACCACAACCTGTCCAAGTGATGGCTGAGGATGAGGGGGATTTGGAATGGATAGTGGAGGAGGGAGAGGATGAGTACCAGTTGTGGCCCTGACCCGACTGCAACAATGGGCCCTGTGGTTCATCCTACTAGCCTCTTCTAAGTTTCCCCTCAAGAAGAGAGGCTGATAGGAACTATGGACAAGCCACTCCCTGAACCTGTGGAGAGAAGTAGTTTTGTGCAGTGTAAGGAGTGGACAGTGGCAGCCAAGAAAATGGACAGCTCAGATCTCCTGCTGGGACATGCAACTGACCGCCACCCCAGCCTATGATTAGGCACAGTGGGATATTAAGGCAGGTTCATTCCAGCAAGATAGAGGATTCTTCCAACATGGAACTGGCTGGAGGACTACCCATTGGCCTGGCTGAACCTCTTTTGGAGCTGCACTACAGTCCAAGACTCTTCCTACCCAATCCTGTTTCCTTCCCTTCTTCCTTCCATGGATGTCAGATCTACATCAACATCTTTGTTTTGTCTTCCTTCCTCTCCCAAGAAATCTCTTGCCTGTCTAATCCCATCTTGGAGTCTGCTTCTCAGTGGACTCAAATTTTACTTGGGCTCTGTGAGTGGAGAACTGCTTTGTGAATAAGGTACTTTGTGGGTGCAGAGAATTTTTATCATTACCCACTCTGCCCCAAATAGGTATCATTATTACCTCCTGCCAGGAGTTGAGGAGTGATTGAGTGAAGTGCACTAGCTATCATCCAAAACACTAGAAATGATGAATGAGGCAAATTTTGAAACTGCGTTTTATCAGTTCTCTCTATCCACCCAATTTCTACCAGATAGACAGTGAGTGGTGCCCGTGCCTGCACAATTCCTTACACACACTGCCAGGAGTGCAGGGATGTGGAGACTACTGGGGCACTCTGTGTTTCTGTGGAATTCAGTAGACTCAAATGACACATAGGTGATCTGATATCTAACTAGAAAAATAGGCAGCCTCCTTTACTGCTGTCGGAGAGCTCCAAGCTTCCCATCAAAGCCAACCAGGGAGCAGCAGCCAGTGATCCTAACTAACCCAGCCAATGAAACAAGCATCAATGGGAGAGCCAGAGTTGGGCAGTGTGTTTTTAAAACCCTCCCATATCTCCTTTCTGGGACCCCTACACTCACATCTGGAGCTTTTCCATATATCGAAGGTGTGAATGAGTGATAGCAACTTAATATGCTGCCTTTCTCAAGGCTTTAGCACTCTGAAAAGACTTCCAGTGAAACGGAATTTTTACGTACAAGGAACTCATTTGGAAAAGGGGGAGCCTCCCACTACCTACCACTTGTTAACAGGCAGCTACCATGCGCAGTTAAGAGGTTGCAGAAGCTTTAAAATCAGAGATCACTTTCAAATGCATTGTCTAATGGATAATGAGATCCTTCAAAACAACAGAAGGCAGGTAGAACAGGGATTGTCATTCACAGAGAAGGAAGGGCTTGTCATTGTACAGAGAAGGAAGGAGGCTCAAAGGTGAAGTGATTTGCTCAAGCTCAGAGTCAGGTCCTGCTTTTCTCACTTCCTCACGAGCTTACCTAAACTTAAGGAGCATTCGGCCTTCAGGTTTACTCTTTACTCTTTACTGTTATGAAGATCTCATCTGTTTTATCAACTATGGCAGGTGGAGCTAGAAGATGTCACATTTAAGATTTTAAAAAATCAAAACTAGTGACTATATTGGATGCCATGATGCCCCACCCTGCACTTCCTTCAGGAATGAAATAGTCACTCCCAGCTACTAGCAGTGCTGCCAGCAGAAAGCCTTTAGCTGTCAGCCACTATAGGAATCGCCACCCTGGCTGAAGACAGCCACATTGCCAAGGTCATGGCCCCTTACCAGGGCAGCCTGCATCTAATGACTCATTGGCACAGGGGTTTAAAGGCTAAGCCCTCTTGCCCCAACTTGAGACAACACCAAGGGTCATCCCATCACAGATACTGAGCTCCCCTTAGGTTAGGCTGAGGCCTCTGCTAATACTGCATCACAGCTCAACTTCTCCCATTCTCTTTTCACAGGTTTTGATCCTAAGAGCAATTTCTGAAAAATCTCCTGCATATTAATATTCAATTGGTACCAATAGTCTAAGAAAGCAGACACTAGGTTAGGATATTGGAACTGGATCACCCAGCTAGCAAGAGGATCCCATTATTGGTGGTAGGTGGCACAAGGTAGCAGAGAAGTTGTTTAAACTTTTACCTGTGCTGAATTGGGATGCCATCCAGTGGAAAAAAGATATTAGCGGGTGTAATGTATCCTGCACTGGAGAAATATGGGCAAAATACTAACAATAAGGAGAGTGAAACTGGGGGCTATTGCTAAGCACAATTGACACTGTGGGAAAAGATAATGGAAAGCTGAGAGTAATTCATCATCAATTAAAAGCTAAGTGTGAAAACCAGCTGGCCTCTTTCATGGCACAGGAAGAGGCCCTCATCACCTACAGTGGGAGGACAGAAAAAGCCAAGGATTAGACCCAGGAATTAATAAAAGCAGGTGAGTTCAAAAGAAGATTAAATTCACAACTATATTAGGTTTGCAGTGCCAAGGACAGGCCCCTGCATGGGAAAAAACGGGATAGAGATGTCTGGGTTGATCTTGAAAATGTTGAATCCCTGTATTCCCCTGAACCTTCTGAGCAAGCAGAAGTGGCCCGCTCCTGCTGACTAGGGGCTAGCACTCCCCTTGCACTTGAAGATGATGCAGAGTCTTCTTCCCTGGAAAACAACTTGTGCCCTCCCCAGGATTTGCCCTCATCTCCCCTCCTGGTCACTAGGCCATTAATGAGGTTTAAGTCACAGCATAATTCAGCTATGTAATAGCAAATAGTAAACGTAGAGACTAAATGCTCCTTAAGTTTAGGCAACTTGGTAGGGAAGTGAGAAGGCAGGGCCTGACCCTGTGCCTGATAGGGAGGAAGGAAACCATACCACAACAGAGCTGCAGGACCCAGCCAGCACGTGCCAGCAGGACCGAGGAGAGGACACATGGGACTGGATTCTGAGGGTGCTGGATCAAGGAGAGCAAACACAAGACTGACTAATGGAGAGTTTATCAATTGGGAGTGCTCTCCTGGGATACATGATATAAGACCCTAGCAAGGACCCCAGAGATGGTGTGAGCACATTACCAGGATGACTCCTAGAAGCACAGAAAAGGCAATGGGACACACTAAGTGACGAAGAAATGTAAGAATTGCCATGGCAGATGATGGAAGAAGGAATTAAAAGGCTGGGAGGTGGGCTGCTAGAGTGGGTATATTACACAAGGCCAGAAAACCAACCAGAGGGCTATGTTCCTAGGAAGGGCCCAGAGGATACACCAGTTACCAAAGCAATAACATACACCAGCATCACTAACAAGTTCAATGGCCGCTGCCCTCTGTAGGCCAGGACTGATGGTAGAAATGAACTCATTGACAGCAATAAGGATGAAGACGATAGGACCCTCCCCCCAGCACCCTAGACTGCCCCTGACCAAAAGAGGCCAGGTATCAATGCTTAACTGTCAGAGGGCAGGAATGTAATTATCACAATGAGTGGCAACGTTGGAGAAGCAGCAAGGGGGACCGGAGACAGTTATGGAGAGGATTAATAAAACATAGGATTTCTGGGGACAAAATAAATGGGAATTCAATAAGGGTATTATTCAAACTGTAAAACCAAAAGAAATCAAGGATGGATCATCAGGAGGCTGAGGGCTGAGGGCCATTGCCTCCAATTAAACGTCATGGTCTCTTGCCCAGTTTCTGAACCTGAGCCAGTTTTTAGAGACAAATGACTGCCTGACAGAAAAGCCAGAACCTCAAATGGAAGGATCCTGTAACACCATGACAAGTGCACATGGTAATATTTCCCCATTTTTCCTTCCCAAACGGGCCTATAGCCATTTACTTGGGTAACCAGCCATACACTGAGGAAACAGGACTACCCAAAAAGTACTATTGGACACCGGGTCCAAGTCGACATTCATTTTCAGAGTCCTAAGACAGCACCAAGGCCTCCCGGTGGGTCACATGATAGATAAAAATGATTCCTGGCCCAGGTCCTGTTCACAGAAAGCCAAGTAGCTTTGCGACGCATAAAGTGATCATTTCTCTGATTCCCAAATGTATAGCCGGAAGGACACGCTCAGTGTTTGCTAGAATCGCCATAGTGCTACCTTGGCCTGTGGGATATAAGCTATCATAGTGGGAAAGCCAAAGTGAAAGTCTCTAAAACTGCCCCTCACCCCCTGGCTCACAAGCAGGCCAAAATAGAAAATGCAAATCAATACTGCATCCAGGGGAAATGGCAAAAATTAGTGCATCCTGATCTAAAGGATGCAGCGGGATATAAGCTATCATAGTGGGAAAGCCAAAGTGAAAGTCTCTAAAACTGCCCCTCACCCCTTGGCTCACAAGCAGGCCAAAATAGAAAATGCAAATCAATACTGCATCCAGGGGAAATGGCAAAAATTAGTGCATCCTGATCTAAAGGATGCAGTGATAGTGGTCTCCATCATGTCTTCATTTAATTCACCAGTCTGGCTCCTGCAAAAATTGAGACAGATCCTGGTGAACAAAAGTAGACTACTGCAAATCCAACCAAGTAGTAACCCCAGTTACAGCTGCTGTGCCAGATGTGCTATCTTTGGTAGAACAGATTGAGATGGCCTCAGGTATGTGGTATGAACTAATCATTGCATCATTTTCTACCTCTTTCAGAAAAGATAATCAGAAACAGTTCAAATTTACTTAGAACAAACAACAGTATGCATTTATAGTCTTGCATACAGTATACATTTATAGTCCTGTCCCAAGCTATATTAACTCTCCCACCCTCTGAAGAGACCTGGTCTGGCTAAAAATCCCACAGAACATCATACTGATTTTCAATAAAGACAATGATTATGCCAATCAAACTAGATGGACAACGAGTAGCTAGCATTAAAGGACTTGTTAAGACAAATATGCTCTCCACAGGTTGGGAGATAACCCTACAAAGATTCAGGGTGTGCCACATCAGTAAAATTAGTGATCTGGGACATGTCAGAACATCACCTCCAAAGGATAAATTATTGCATATTGTACCTCCCACTAAAAAAAAGGAAACACAGTGCCTGATAGTCTTCTTCAAGTCCTAAAGGAAGCATATTTCATAACAGAGAATACTACTCTAACCCATGTATCAGGTGACACAAAAGGCTGCCAGCCTTGAGTAGGATCCAGAGCAGGAAAGGGCAGGTCAGGCTGCAATGGAAGTGGCTCTCCCTCTTAGTCCATACAACACAGCAGGCCCTATGGTGTTAGAGGTATCAGCAGTGAGAAAAGACATCATGAGGATTTGAAAAGTTCCAATGGGGAAATTACAATAGAAAATCCTAGAGTTCTGGAACAAGGCCATAT
This sequence comes from Galeopterus variegatus, assembly GCF_000696425.1. NCBI lineage: Eukaryota > Metazoa > Chordata > Mammalia > Dermoptera > Cynocephalidae > Galeopterus > Galeopterus variegatus. The sequence continues at coordinate 245,094 of NW_007728775.1, read as the reverse complement.
TCCATCTGCACCAGCAAAACATACTCCTTTCAAAAAACACCTTCTGGTGTGGTAGAAATGGAGTTCCCAATAATGGGTACTAAATGGCCCTGCATCTAGAACAATCTATCATGATCTAGATTCTGGGAGACTCACCAGGTTATAAGATTGACATACCCAGCAGCAATCCATTGAATGATGAAAGTGGTACATCCAGGAATGAGCATAAGCAGGACCAGAAGTTACGCAAATCTGCATGAGCAAGTATTGCAGACTCTCATGACATGCACTATTGCACCAGTACCTGTCTACCTATCTGTCATCTCTACAGCTTCATATGGCAGGGGAGAAGGGAAGAGGCTTTTATGATGTGTTTATAAACAAGGAAAAATCCCAGGCTTGGTTCATAGATGGGTCAACTCAAGATATGAATGCAAACCAAAAATGGACTGTATTTCCATCTCACTCAGAGATGATATTGAAAAACAAAGATATAGAAAGAGAAGTGACCTGAGGTTAGAATATATGCCAACTCATGGCATTGGAAAGTGACTTGGCCAAATAGTCAGGGTTCAAGAAGGATAAAGGGAAGGGTGGAAGATCAGGGACAAGGAGCCTAAGTCCATGACTTATGGGAGTGGACACAAGTGTGTAAATATTTGTATTGCATGTTAATGCCCACCATAGAATATCCACCACTGAAGAGGGACTAAATCTCCAGGTATACAAAATGACTCAGCCAGTTGACTTCCGTCAGCTTCTGACATTGGTCACCCCAGTGTTGGCACATAGGCACACATGAACAGAGTAGCTGTAATGACAGACATGTTGATTATACCTGGGTCCATCAACATGGGGCCTCATTTACCAATGCTGATCTAGCTACTGACACCACCAGTGACAAAGACCAAATTTGAGTCCACAATATAGCATTATTCCTTGAGTAGACCCACCAGCCACTTGGAGGCAAGTTGGTTATATTGGTCTCCTTTTACTTAGAATGGGTAACAATTCATTTTGATAAGAATGGCTCCACTTGCCATCACTTCCAATGACCCACTAGAGGAATTTGTGCTTCCCTTCCCCACAATTCTGTGCTTGGTAGGTTTAGAAGTCTTGGCTCCCAAAAGGGGACACCCACTGTAGAGCATGCAATGAGAGTTCCATTGAGCTATAAGCTACAGGTGGTGCCTGGGCACTTTGGACAGGGAAGACTATGTTTGGTACCCAGCTGATTCACTTGGGCACTTCTTGGTATTGCCTTGCTCTATTTTTATGGGAAATGCAGAGACATAGTAGCCACAGCTGGAAAAAGGACAGAGCTTCAGACTCCTCAGTGATTGTGGATATGGATGGGTCATCCCCCCTGGCAAAAATGCTAGAATGAGTAAAAGTGGAGGAAGACACTGAGTGTCACTTGAAGCCCCATAACTAACTGCAGCAACAAGGGCTGCTGTCCATCCCACTAATCTTTCTCTTCTCAGTTTACCACAGGAAGACAGGCCAATTGCAGTCCTGGAGGAACTTCTCCCAGGACTTACACAAAAAAGTGGATCTGAGGGGCCAAGCCCGTGGCGCACTCGGGAGAGTGTGGCGCTGGGAACGCAGCAGCGCTCCCGCCGCAGGTTCGGATCCCGTATAGGGATGACCGGTGCGCTCACAGTGCTCACTGGCTGAGCGCGGTGTGGCCGGTCTCAAAAAAAGGACAAAAACAACAACAACAACAAAAAGTGGATCCAAGAAGCACAAGAGCTAGACTTTGTGAACACTGAAAGGGAAGGAATTATACTGCTTTAGAGTGCTGCAAGCAGAAAGCCCTCAGTGGTAGTTCCCACCCCCAGGACTGCCTTAGATGAAGACAACTATCTTGCCCAGGGCCACACTTCCTACTGGGGCAGTCCATACCCAGTGACTGATCAGGCCAAGCACCCTCACCCCAGCTCAGGACACCAGCTTCAGAACTCCCTGTGTGGTCGCCTGCGGCATCCTCTCAGATAGCATCAGAGCTCAGCTTCTCCTTCTGCCCTATCCTGCTTTTTTCCCTTTCCTTTTACAAGCATTAGTCCCAAAAGCATTCCCTAATAAACCTCCTGAATGCCAGCTTCAGACAGTCTGCTTCCCAGACTAACCTACGACAGTGACAAAGCCAAGGAAGCCTTGAGTTATGATTCCAAATCCTGGACACAATATCACTATTTAAGAATGAAATGAACTTACCTCTCTCATAATCCTGGAGTCTATATTCAGACAGAATTAGGAAACACTTGCCTGTAGCTTTCAAACTTTTTTGAGGGGCTATAGGCCCCTTTGAGATTCTGATGAATGGTCTGGACTCTTTCTCTAAAAATGCGTATGTGTGTGTGAGTGTATATATATACACACATACACACACACACATATATATGTATATATACGTGTATATATATGTGTGTGTGTGTGTATATATATATATATAAATCAGGGTACTTCAAAAAGTTCATGAAAAATGAAATTAAAAGATAATATTAATTTTTCCATGAACCTTTTGAAGACCCCTTTTATATACGCATCACATATGCATCAAATATTACATGAATTTCAGGTAGTTTATAAACTATCTAATAACCTAAATTAAAAATTCCCAATTTACATCATCTCCAGTGGACCCTAAATTTCTTGAGATTAAACCATATTTCCCAAGGTAAGACATATTGTAGGCACTCAGTAAATGTTTGCTAATTTGCACTTTGTAGGCAACGATGCTTGCCGATTTGCTGTGATTTCAGGTATAAGGTGCTGGATTAAAACAGCATTTTCTCTTTCTCTAACTATGCCACCCACCCGCTACCTAACAGTGGTGATTGCCAGAAATTACCACAGTGGTGATTGCCAGAAAGTCTAAGCACTCTTCAGCTTGAAGCTGTGCTTCAATTAAGTGAAGATGCTCCTGAGAGATATCAAAATAAGTTATCATAAATCAGTTTCCCCTAGTGATCAGTTCACATTCAATCTTGAACAATCACACTACTTGGAATTGAGAGGGAGTCATAAAGAAACACTGGATACCAGATGGGACTCAAGAGTTGATGGGTTGGAGGTGGACAAAGAAAAGGGAAACTGCTGCAAATTAGTATAGACTTTACCAGCTTCAGCTATTTTGCCTTGGAGGACCAGTTCTGCCCTCAAAAGAACATCGTGCCAAATATCAGCTCAGAGCAAATGATAGTAATCCTAAATTTCACCTGATAGAAATACATAATTACTTTGTGATATTATTTTTAAGGAAAAACAACAAGCCTGTTGTAACAGAGCCACTGTATTAACATAATTGATTCTATATTAAAATCTAACTTCCCAAGAAGTGTGCAAGATCTTTTTGAGGCCATGTGATTTTAATTTGTCACTCTTATTTTATTTGCTGCCCCTGATCTCCTCTTCAGGCTCCCTAGCTGAGTGGGCCTGGACACTAAAAGTGTTACACAGGATCTCAGATCAAGCAGCTTCTCCTGATTCCTGACATGCTCTGGTTAAGGAAGAAAGCATATGCATAACACACACCTCTGTCCCAGGTCTCCTGGCTTTCTGTAGAGACTGTTCCCATATATGGAGAGATAAGGGGATGCAATATAAAGAATTCTAGACCAGAAGTAGATCTGGTTTGAAGTCCCAGCCTAACATTTACATACTGGATTCTTAGGCAAATCATGTACCTATTTGTCCCATCAAGTAAGCCTATTACCTCTCTTATCCAAGACTTGATGATTTCCATTCCTCTGGGTATATTCCCAGCAGTGGGATAGCTGGGTCATATGGCAGATCTATCTGCAATTGTTTGAGGAACCTCCATGCCATTTGCCATAGTGGCTGCACCATTTTGCAGTCCCACCAACAATGTGTGAGAGTCCCTTTTTCTCCACAACCTCACCAGCATTTATCATTCACAGTCTTTTGGATATTAGCCATCC
>NW_007728775.1:239732-240171 GCF_000696425.1 Galeopterus variegatus | reverse complement strand
AGTTTAAAGTCAGGTAGTGTTATGCCTCCAGCTTTATTTATTTATTTATTTATTTTGCTCAGAATTGCTTTGGCTATCCATGGTCTTTTGTTATTCCATATAAATGTCAGGATACTTTTTTCCATTTCTGAGAAAAATGTCATTGAAATTTTGATGGGGATTGCATTGAATTTGTATATCACTTTGAGTAGTATGGACATTTTGACAATGTAGATTCTTCCAATCCAAGAGCATGGGATATCTTTCCATATTCTTGTATCCTCTTTCTCTCAGCAGTGGTTTGTAGTTCTCATTATAGAGATTTTTCTCATCCTTGGTTAACTCAATTCCTAAGTATTTTATTTTTTTGATGGCTATTGTAAATGGGCAAGCTTTCTTGATTTCTCTTTCTGCTTGTTCACTATTGGACTATAGAAATGCTACTGATTTTTATGTGTTG
>NW_007728775.1:211836-239722 GCF_000696425.1 Galeopterus variegatus | reverse complement strand
TTTGTATCCTGCAACTTTGCTGAAATCATTTATCAACTCCAAGAGGTTTTTTGTAGAGGCTTTAGGCTGTTCAGTGTATAGGATCATGTCATCTGCAAACAGGGACAGTTTGACTCCATCTTTTCCAATCTGGATGCCCTTTATTTCCTTCTCTTCTCTGATTGCTCTGGCTAGTACTTCCAACACTATGTTGAATAGGAGTAGTGAGAGTGAGCATCCTTGTCTAGTTCCTGTTCTATCATCATTCAGGATGATATTGGCAGTGGGTTTATCATATATGGCTTTAATTATGTTGAGATACTTTCCATCTATACCTAACTTGTAGAGTGTCTTTATCAGGAACAAGTGTTGAATTTTATCAAATGCTTTTCCAGCATCTATAGAGATGATCATATGGTCCTTGTGTCTGACTTTATTGATATGATGTATTGCATTTATTGATTTGCATATGTTGAACCAACCTTGCATACCTGGGATGAATCCCACTTGATCATGGTGCATATTCTTGAATATGTGCTGCTGTATTCTGTTAGCTAGTATTTTATCAAAGATTTTTGCATCTGTATTCATCAAGGATATTGGCCTGTAGTTTTCCTTTTTGGTTGTACCTTTACCTGGTTTTGGTATCAGGGTGATGTTTGCTTCATAGAATGAGTTTGGGAGAATTGCCTCTGTTTCAATCTTTTGGAATAGTTTGTAGAGAATTGGTGTCAGTTCCTCTTTGAATGTTTGGTAGAATTCTGCTGTTGAATCCATCTGGTCCTGGGATTTTCTTTGTTGGGAGCCTTCTGATAACAGCTTCAATCTCTTTTATTGTTATTGGTCTGTTCAGATTTTTTACATCATCTTGGCTCAGTTTTGGTAGTTTGTGTGTGTCCAGAAATTTATCCATTTCCTCCAGATTTTCAAATTTGTTGGCATATAGTTGTTTATAGTAGTCTCTAATGATTCTTTGTATTTCAGAAGTATCAGTTGTAATGTCACCTTTTTCATTTCTAATTTTTGTTATTTGGGTCTTCTCTCTTCTTTTTTTAGTTAGCCATGCTAATGGTTTGTCAATTTTATTTATCTTTTCAAAAAACCAACTTTTTGATTCATTGATCTTTTGTATCATTTTGGGGGTTTCAATTTCATTAAGTTCTGCTCTGATCTTAATGATTTCTTTCTATCTGCTAATTTTTGGTTTGGATTGTTCTTGTTTTTCTAGTTCTTTAAAGTGAAGCATTAAAATAAAATTAATGACTTTTAGTCATTATGATATAAATAAAGTGAAAAGGCAAGCCATAAACTGAAAGGGTTTATGCAACACATCCAAGGAACAAAGAATTTGTATACAGAATATATAAACAATAATTTTAAAAAGACTATTCAACAGCCTTGAAAAAATCTGCAGGAGAGACAGAGTTTTGGAGCTGAGTCCTGCCAATTTAGAGGAGCTGGGGGTAGGCTTGTCACAGATATGGGCCTTCCACAGATTTATCCTAACAAAGCATAAGAGTAATTTCTACACAAATTCAAGGTGATCAGCCAGTAATTGAACTGCTCACTGGAACAAAAATCATCACTCTTCAGATGAAGATAACAAAATACAGGGTCTCTACAATGTATCAACATTTTCCAGTATACTACTCAATACATGAAATAAACAAACAAAAAAAAAAAGAAAAATGTGTGGCCCCAACATGGCACCGATGTTGGATTTAGCAGACAATTTTAAGCAGCATTAAGTGTGTTCAAGGACTTAAAGGAGCATATGGTCTTGGTAAGTGAGCAGGTAGGGAATCTCAGCAGTGAAACAGAAATTTAAATATATATATATCCAAGTGGCAATTGTAGAATTGAAAAGAATTATAACTAAAATGAAAAATTCACTGGATGGGCTTGATAGAAGAAGAAAGGGTTAGCAAACTTGAAAAATAGATCAATAAAAATTACCCAATCTTACAAACAGAAGGAACAAAACTCAAGGAAAGCTAACTGAACTTCAGGAATTTATAGAACAATTATCAAACAGTTTTACATACATGTAAAGGGAATTCCAGGGGGACAATGAAAGTGGAACAGAAAATTTTTTGAGGAAAGGATGGCTATTATGGATTGAATTGTGTTCCCCCAAAGTTTAATGTGTTGGAGGCTTGGTTCCCATGGTGACAATGTTAAGAGGGTGGGAAAATCCTGTTATGATAATTGAAAGGTGGAGCCTTGAAGAGGTGATTAGATTGTGAGGATCATGCCCTAGTAAATGGATTCATAAGCTGATGGTTTAATAGTGGTCATGGGTGTGATTCTGAAGGCTTTAAAAGGAAAAGAAGTGAACAGTTAGGTCTCTCTTGCTTCTGCCTTTCTCACAATGTGATACCCTGAATCTCTGTAGTCACCACCAGAACAAGGCTCTCACCAGATGTGTTCCCCAGACTTTGGGCTTCCTAGCCTCTGAAACTGTAAGGAATAAATATTGTTTTCTTACAAATTACCCAGTTCCAGGTATTTGTTATAAGCAACAGAAATGAACTAATACAATGGCCAAAACTTTTCCAAATTGAAATATAAAAATTAACTTACAGATAAACACAGACAGGAAGAACAAAAAGAAAAACACACTTAGGCACACTACTGGTACATCTTTATCTAAAGATAAAGAGATACATCTTGAAAGGAGCCAGTTGAAAAAAATGACACAATACATGCAAGAAACAATGATACGAATAACAGCTGATTTCTAATTACAAACAATAAGGGCTAGAAGACACTGGAATGGCATATTTAAAGTGCTGAAAAAAACCTGAAAACCTATAATTCTTTATCTAAAAAAATTATCCTTCCAAAACAAGGATAAAGAAGACATTTTCAGATAAACAAAGGCTAAGAAAATTTTGTTGCCAGCAGACCTGCTTTACAAGAAATGCTAAAGGATATTCTTCAGGATGAAAAAAATAATACCAGATGGAAGCCTGAAACTACAGGAAAAAATGAAGAGCACTGGAGATGGTGAATAAGAAGGTAAATTTTAGGAACTGTTTTTCATCTTGAATTCCTTTAAATGACAACTGACTGCTTAAAGAAAAATATAACAATAATGTAAGGTAATGTTTACAATGTACATAAAAATAAAAGATATGGCAATAATAGCACAAAGAATGGAGGGGCAGGTCAATGGAATCATGGCATTGTGTAGTCATCAGATTTGGAAAGTGGGAAGTACCAGGTGTGACACTTGAAGTGTGAAGTGGTATGATATTAACTATAAACAGATTTTGGTAGGTTTAGAATGTATATTCTTAGTTGTGGAACAACCACTAAAATAAACAATAGAAAGAAGTATAACAAAAAAGCAGGGGGTGGGGGGGAACCAAATGAACAAAAGACCAAAATAGACAGGGCTGATACTTGGCCAGTAGGCACAAGCTTGATATACTAAGTATAAAACATCTGCCATATTGCTTTAATATTTTAAAAAATATTTTTACTTTTATCCCTGGAAACAGGAATTTGACAGAAGAAGGAACACGAACAGTGAATAAATACAGGAAGTGGGCTAATGAAATTTAACACCATGATAATATGCCATTTTAAACCCATCAAATTGCCAAAATTAAGAGGCCTGGCAACATCAAGTTTTAGCAAGGATATGAATTGAAGAGAACCCTTTTATATACTTGGAAGAAGAGTAAGTTGATACAATGAACTTTAGAAAATAATTTGGCATTATCTTGTAGGGCTGAAAATGTGCATACCTTACAACCCAGCAATTGTAATCCGTAGTCTAACCTTGTATCAGCCAAAATCCAACCAGAAAATAAGAAAATACCTAAGTATTTGTAACATAGAGTAATTAATTCAGGGAAGTGTTTCCACTTGATCTGAGGATCAAACTGTTTCTGAGAATCAAACTGGGCGATGAGGCAGTGGGAAGGTTAGCAACGGCAGGTAGCTATTATCACCCTTAGACTAGGGAGGAGTCAGTAGATGATGATCTGCTAGCCAAATCCAGCCCACAGTCAGCTTTTGGAAATAAAGTTTTACTGGAACACAGACACACCCATTCACAGAGTTGAGTAGCTGTGACAGAGACAACAGGGCCTACAAAGCCTAAAATATTCACTCTCTGGCCCTTTACAGGAAACATTTGATGACCCCTAGGCTGGAGAGACAAAGGGAAGAAGCAGTATTACAGAAATGCGTGGACAATAGTCAGCCAGCAGAAGCTAGAACCACAAGGGCCTGTCCAGATCTTAGAGCCAGGAAGAGACTCAGCCACTGCTACTTCCAGAAATACTGCTCAATACAGAGAGGGCGAGAAATACTTGGCTTCTCTTTTCCTCATGTCCTTCAATATCCTCTCCCCAACCCTACTGCTTCCCACTCACCAACCAGCTGACACAAAGGCCTGAAACACTCAGCTGGCGGGGGCCAGCCTCCTGCAATACAAAGCAAAGCTGCAGAAGGGCAAGAAATGGATCTGAGAGTACATCACATCAAGAACCTCCATATACCTTAGAGAAACTCTTACACATCTGCACCAGCAGACGTGGACAATACTGTTCTAGCAGTGTCGTTAGTGACAGCAAAAAAACTAGGAACAGTCGAAGTCTCCAGCAACAGGAGAATAAACACTGTGGCATATTCACATAATGGAGAACGACACAGCAGTGAGAAAAAAAATGAACCACAGCTATACATAATAACATTTGAATCTAAAAAATATAAAGCTAAGTAAAAAAAAAAATCAAGATACCAAAAAGTGTACTGTATAATTTACCTAAAGTTCGACAATGCAAAACTAAGCAATACATTGTTTTGTAATAAATACCTATGTGTAAAATCTATTTTAAAAAGTAAGGAAATGACAAATACAAAATTCAGGATAGTGGTTCACTGGGATGGGGAGGGAGGAAGCAGAGGGATAAAGTTAAGGAGAAATTCAAAGGTAGCTTCAATGGTATTGGCTATGTTTTATTAAGTTGGATATTGACTTCATTAGTATTCATTTTATTATTAACCTTCATGTTTATATACTTACACATATGTAAGTTGTGAAAGTTAATAATATATATTCACGTATATACCAAATATTTTATAATAATTATTTTAAAAGAAAGGAAAATTATGTTTGCTGGCTAGAACTTAATTCTTTTTCCGTTAGGTATTTCAAGGCCACTAAAAAAGGAGAATTGCTCCTTTAGACTAAAACACACAAACAGGAGGCTTTGTCCCAAGAAGATCCCTGTTACCAGAAGATCCACCAGGCTGACCCCAATCATAATTGTAATAAAGACAAAATCTGTTTTTAGAATGTCACTCTCTCAAGAGACAAGACATGGAAAATCACAGATATACTTTTTTATAAGTAAATGTGTTTTATTTTTTTTTAAATTGTTATTGAAACATATTGATTGTACATATTTATGTGGTACAGAGTTATATTTCAGTACACATATACAATGTGTATTGATCTATTCAGGGTAATTAGCCTATTCATCATTGCAAAGCTTAATCATTTCTTTGTGATGTGCACATTTGATCTCCTCTCTTCTACTCATTTGGTTACATGAAGTAAAGCATTATTGACTATTGATTTCTGGGTCAACTGTACAATAGGGCTTATTTTTTCCTATCTCACTGTACTTCTGTGTCCATTAATCAGCCTTTCACTATCCCTCCTCTCCCTCCCCTTTCCCACCTCTAGTAACCATAGTTCTTCTCTCTCCTTTTAACAGTTCAACTTATGATTATTATTATTATTTATTGTTTGTTTGCTTTCTTGTTGTGTTTTGTTCTTTTTTTAGCTCCCACATACAAGTGAGAACATGTGATGTTTCTCTTTCTGTGCCTAGTTTATTTCACTTAATTTTTTCCAAGCTCATCCATGTTGCTATGAATGGCAAAATTTCATTCTTTTTTATGGCAGAGTAGTATTCCGTTGTGTATATGTACCATATTTTCTTTATACAATCATCTGTTGATGGACATTTAGGTTGGTTCTGTATCTTCGCTATTGTGACAGAGCTGTTTAACATGGGGGTGCAGGTATCCCTTCGACATGATGCTTTCCATTCCTTTAGATATCTACCCAGTAGTGGGATTGCTGGAACATATGGCAGTTCTATCTGTAGTTATTTGAGAAACCTCCATACTGTTTTCCATAATGGCTGCACTAATTTATAGCAGCATTGGAAGTTTCCCCTTCTCAACTTCCTAACCAGCCTTTGTTATTCTCAGATACATTTTGAAAAGAGAAGTTGGGAAGATAGAAAGATACAAAAGCATAGCCATGGAAGGCCACCATATGCTATACCCTGCTGGAGAGACTCAAGGAGCCTGCAATGTAGTTGCAAAAATGAGACACAGTACAAAACTATGTGACATCAAAACCTGGAGAGTGAGTTCTGTAAGAGAGAGGTGGGAGAAAGCAGGACTGATGGGAAGGTGAAGGAAGGGGTATTAGTCCATTTCTGTTACTTATAACAAAATACATGGAACTGGGTAATTTATAAGAAAACAAAATTTACTGCTTACAGTTTCTGAAGCTGGGAAGTCCAAAGTCCAAGGAACACATGTGGTGACAAAAGTGACTCCTCACATTGCAAGATGGTGGGAGCAGACAGAGAGGCTAACCGCTCACATGCTCTCCTTTTAAAGCCCTCGGAACCATACCATGGACCACCATTATTAATCCATTCACTACAACATTGTCCTGCAATCTAATCACCTCTTTAAGGCACCACCTTTGCCATAATAGGATTTCCCACCCTCAACAGTTACAGTGGGGATTAAGCCTCAATGGAGGGGAGAGGGAGTTGGGGGGGGGCTCCAATCTACAGCAGAAGGTGTCGTAAAAGGGAAGGAGACTGTCAGGACCTTGAAAGGTGGATGATACACCTTCCTTTCCTGGCAACTGGGACCCCCAATTCTATCAGTGACTTGCTGTATGATCTTAAGCAGGCCAATTCATATCTATACCTCAGGTTCTACTCTCTGGGAAGAGATAAAGTCCATCTGCTTTCAAGGGATGTTTAGGAGAAAAATGTTTGGTGACATGGAAAATTAATTAAATCCTTTATTGATATGATTAAAAGAAAAGAAAACATCATATGCCAAATACCCATGCCTTGTCACCTTGTTCTCTAAATTCCTGGGAAGGTAGCGAAGCAGCTCTAGGACATACTGGAGAATAACAGCTTTTATGCAGTGTGAGGCAACCTACCAAGGCCTCCCAGGCCAGTCCCCAGTTTCTGGCTTATTGATGGCAATCAGGATGATATGGAGAGGGCTTTTAGATCTGGATTCAAGGCATAGCAGAGGACCTTGCACAAACTAACTGGTTAAATGCTTAATGAATGAATGAATGAGTGATCTCCCAGCTAGCAATACACAAATATCAGAAGCACTTCCTTTGATGCAAATTGCATGCAATTTCAGCACACCCAGACATATTAAAACCATAAGCAATGTCTAGAAATTGACATTTAATAGCTCAGCATGAACATATGCAAAATGTACAGCAAATGTTTATGTAAAGGATCTTGTTCTTGAAAACAGTATATTTCACACCACACAAGTTATATTACTGTTCTCTTTCCATGTTTTTTTATTAGGCTAAGGCAAAATTAATCCTTCAATAGCCAAACTTCAGGGATAACACAGTGAAAAGCCCATCACAAGAACCTTCTTTGTGAGACCTAAGAAGCCTTGGAAAACCTGGGTCTTAGTGAAGAATGCACCTCATGTGTTGGGCCTCATGTGTGTTACAGTCACTTAGGGTGTGATACTCTGACCCCGTGGTGAAGTGAAGCCAGAGCATTTCACTTCACTGCAATAACAGATGGCTCAAGGACATAGACTTAATGAGCACAAAGAGATTGGAGTCTGATAATGTCAACATGAGGATTTCCAGTAGCCCTGGCTGAAACACTGAGCTCTTTCTTCCTTAGATCAGCACATTTCCTTCATCACTCCACAGCTTATAATATAATTTGTATTTGAAAAACATGGAAAGGAAAATAAGTGATGTGAAGCTCTCCCCTATTCACCTGTTTACACAAAGTTCAGCAGACTTCATGGCTGAAAACTGAAGCTCTACTAAAGATCCTCAAGTCTTGCTTTGGTTCACTTTGTTCTGTTTCTTTTTCTTGAGGTGAGAGCTTAAATTACTGATTTGAGACTATTCTTTGCTCTCAACACTGTTTTAGTTGAATCTCACAAATTTTTTTTTTTTTTGTCTTTTTTCGTGTCCGGCAACGGATCGCAACCCTCAGTGTCGCGCCCGTACCGGACCGAGACCGGCAACGGGATCGCAACCCTCAGTGCTGCACCCGCACCTTGCTCAGCCAGTGAGCGGGAACCGGTCTGTATGTAGGATCCGAACCCTCGGCAGGAGCGCCGCCGCGCTCCCAAGCGGTGCACTGTAGCAGTGCACCACTGGGCCGGCCCAGAATCTCACAAATTTTGATATGCTGTATTTTCATTTTCTTTCAATTAAATGTATTTTAGAAATTTTAAAAAAAAAAGATTCTCAAGTCTGACAGTTCAGAAAGTAGTTCTTTTTACACTTTGTCTTAATTGCTAAGGTACAACTAAACACAGGCTGCTCAGGAGAACTGATCCTGTACTACAAGTCAGTAGGGGACACTAGTAGGTTTTCTGTTTCTTCCCTCAGCCAATCCTTGCCAGTGGGCTACAGGAGCTGTATATTTCAACTACATTCTTATTATCGTGGTAAAATATATATAATATAAAATTTGCCATTTTAATCATTTAAAGTGTACAATTCAGTAACACTAATTACAGTCACAATGTTGTATACCCATCAACACTATGTATTTTCAAGATTTTTTTATCACCCCAAACAGAAGCTTTATAATCACTGAGGAATAACTCCCCAAACGCCTTTTCCTGCAGCCCCTGGTAACCACTGTTCTACTTTGTCTCTATGCATGTAACTATTCCAGGTACCTTTTGTAAATGGAATAATACAGTATTTGTCCTTTTGTGCTTGGCTTATTTCATTTAGCATGTTTTAAGGTTCATCCATGTTGAACCATGTATCAGAATTTCCTTCCTTTTTAAGGCTGAATAATATACTATTTATTATATTATGTAACACACTTTATTTATCCGTTCATCTGGGGATGGACACAAAAGGTTGTTCCCACCTTTTGGCCATTGTGAATGATGCTGTGAGCATTGGTGTACAAATATCTATTCAAGTCTCTGCTATCAATTCTTTTGGTATATACACAGAAGTGGAATTGCTGGATCATATGGTAATACTATGTTTAGTTTATTGAGGAACTTCCATACTGTTTTCCCTTGTCGTGGTTTTGATTTACATTTCCCAAATGATTAATGATGTTGGGCATGTTTTCATGTGCTTATTGGGCATTCATATATCTTCTTTGGAGAAATGTCTACCCAAGTCCTTTTCTGCTAAAATGTGTCCTCAAAAAGTTCATGTATTGGAAACTTGACCCCCATCACAACAGTCTTAAGAAGTTGCAAAATCCAATTATGGTATTTGAAAGGTGGGGCCTTTGAGAGGTGATTGGATTGTAAGTAAGGACTGTGCCCTTGCGAATGGACTAACCCACTGATGGTTTAACGGGTAGTCATGGGTGTGGTTCTGATCCTCACCATTTGACTGTTCACCACTGGACCCTGTAGAGAATTCACATCCAGAAGAAGGGCCTCACCAGATGTGTTCCCTGGGCCTTGGTCTTAGCCTCCAAAACTGTAAGAAATACATTTAATTTCTTTATAAATTACCCAGTTTCAGGTATTCTGTTATACGCAACAGAAACAGACTAATACATTTGCTTATTTTTAATTGGATTGTTTGTCTTTTTGTGGTTATGTTGTAGGAGTTCTTTATATATTCTGCATATTGACCCATTAACAGATATATAACTTGCAAACATTTTCTCCCATTCTGTGGATTGTTTATTCACTCTCTTGATAGTGCCCTTGTCCGTAAATGGACAAAAGTTTTTAACTTTAATTAAGATCAATTTATCTTTTCTTATTTTTGTCATCTGCGCTTTTGGTGTCATATTTAAGAAACTATTGGGAGCTGGCTGGTTAGCTCAGTTGGTAACACCAGGGTCCATATACCACATTTTCCATATCCACTAATCTGATGATGGACATTTGGGCTGGTTCCAACTCTTAGCTATTGTAAATAGTGCTGCAATGAACACTGGAGAACAGGTACACCTTCGACTTGATGATTTCCATTCCTCTGGGTATATTCCCAGCAGTGGGATAGCTCGGTCATATGGTAGATCTACCTGCAATTGTTTGAGGAACCTATGGACCTAGAGAGAAATGAGTGAAATGAGTGAAATGAGAGAAAAGAGTGAAATGAGTCAGGCACAGAAAGAGGAATTTCACATGTTCTCACTTATTTATGGGAGCTAAAAATAAATAAATAAATACACAAATAAACTGCGGTGTGGGGGAAGAAGACACAATTACAATTCCTTGAAGTTGATACGACAAGCAAACAGATATGAGGTTGTTGGGAGGGAGGGGGGAGAGGGAGTAGGGAAGGGAGGTTTCGGTAATGGGCCACAATAATCAACACCAGGATCCAGGGTTTGCTCCCTGTACTGGCCAGCTGCCAAAAAAAAAAAGGAAGAAACTATTGGCTTTTTTTTTTTTTTTTTTTGCAGCTGGCCAGTACGGGGATCTGAATTCAGAAACCATTGAGTCTATTTAAACTTTCTATTTTAGCAGGCAGTCACCCTGTTTAGGTTTAGCCTATAGGATCTGGCCTACCTTGTGGGCTTTAATTCCAATGACAGTTTAGTTTTGAGAGCTCTTGCAATGCTATTCTGGTCTGATTTGTTTTTCTGATGTTGATAGGGTTCCTACTCAATTCCTGCTGGTGCCATCTGCAGGGGCAGAAGGCACTTCCTTCAGTCACATGCTGTTGCTGGGTGATCTTCTGGGGGTAGGAGGTGGAGCAGAAGCCACTGGGTTTGGATCTCCTTATGCCACTGGGTAAGAAGGCAGGGAGACACAGGGTTTCACTGCCCCTACCACTGTGGACAGCCTGGACTGCCTGCCTGCCAGTGTCCTGGTTGTGGAGCAGTGTCTTAGGTGGCTTGGGGTTTTGCTGCTGCTACTGTTACCCACAGGTCTCTGTTGGGCTTCCCCTCTCCTGGTCCTTTGGCTGGCAATAGCAGGCTTTTCTTGGGTTCTTTTTTTTTGTCTGTTGGTGTTTCCAGATTGCAGGCCTCTCTGGCACCAGGCCAGGGGTATATAAGAGACAAAAAGAGAATCCAGAGAACTCATCATATTGTCACTCCTCATGTCCTAAAGTCCCCTACCGAACTGTCATCTCCTTTCTAGCTTTCAGAGTCCTTTTTATCATTGTCTATTCAATATTTCCAAGGGTGTTTCATTGTACTTAGAGAGGAGGAGCAGGGAAAAGTAAGTCTACTCTATCTTGTGTCAGAACCAGCAGCCCAAATCAATTTTAATAAATTAGCGTTATCAAATAAGACATCATCTCTCAATTATATAGAGAAGTGATTAGCTTATATGCAGAAATATCAACTTAGACACACTGTGTATAATAAAAAGCAATGACTCCATGAAGTCGATCTAGTGTTTTCAGGTTGCCAATTGTGATTGCCATAGGATAGAACCAAGACCCTCTGTGGGGCTTTACTTTAGAGGTGAAAAGAGAGAAGCAACTAAGAAAAGGTCATTTAGTAGCTGTATTAGTCTGTTTCTGTTGCTTATAACAGAATACCTGAAACTGGGTAATTTATGAAGAAATGAAATTTATTTCTTACAGTTTTGGAAGCTAGGAAGTCCAAGGTCCAGAAGGCACATCTGGCGAGGACCTTCTTTTTGGTGGTGACTTTCTACAGCAACGTAGAGTAGTATACAGTGAGAGAATGAAAAGACTCTTTCATGAGCTCCTTATAAAGTCACCATTCCACACTCATGGCAACTCAATACTCCATGAATGGATTAATCCATTAACAAGGGCATGAATGGATTAATCCACTAACAAGCACATAGTCCTCACAATCCAATTACCTCTCAAAGGCCCCACCTTTCAAATATCATAATCGGATTTCCCACCATCTTAACACTGTTAGGGTGAGGATCAAGTTTCCAGCACATGAACTTTGGGGGGACACATTTGACCCATAGCAGTAGCAAAATTCCAACATGATCTTAGTAAATTACAGCATGATCTGGGAACTATACTAAGTGGTGGAGGGTAAAAATAAACACTACTATTTAAAAATAGTTCTCACTGTAATCACTTCTGTCTGATGCTATGGAACAGCACAGTTCTCGCCAGAATCATTGACTTTTGTGTGGCAAGATACATTGATTTAGGTTCCCAAGAGTGAGGTGCTCTAGAGTGAGAACTCAGCCATGATTTGGATGAAAACTGGGAAAACAAGAAATAGCTAACCTCCTCTGCTCAAGAAATAAAGAGAAACTTTGTGATAACATAGGGTGGAGAAGTAAGAAAAAGGGAAGTGGCAGAGAAAGGTGAGAATAGAGCAATGTGAAAGGAGGAATGAGGCACCCAAGGAGAAATGCTGACAAAGGACAGGAGTCTCTGCTAACCACTTTTTAAAATTGTTTGCCATGTAGTTCTAAATCTGTTATGCACAGTGCCTTCTGTGTCTGGCATTTTAGGAAATCCAAGAAAAGACATGTGTTCCATGTCTAGGCAAGCATCAAGTAGAGAGAAGAACATCTTAAAGAAAGTAAGACCTGCGTGAGATCTGGAATTCAGAAGAACAATAAATTAGATCTAGAGGTGACCATGAGAGCATAAGCACCCAGAAATTCACAGACCAGATGGAAGATAGGGGGTCAGGTCAATCTTCTGTATCTATCTAAGGATAAGTTACCCTCAGCTGCAGGAAACATGTGCATCTGTGATATGTGAGCTCATGCAATGGAGGGTAAAGAGGCGTAACTGACCATCTAGCTGCTGTTCTCTCATATAGTGTGGTTGGCCACAAGACTACAACCTGAAGTATTTTGTGGGTGCAGTAAGAAACACAGTAGAGACAAATGGTATTCTATTGGTAGAGAAACAACACGAAGGGAAAGAAAAGTGTAACCCCTCTGCAGAGATGATATACTTGAACTTTGTAGATTGAGGAACATCATAGGTTGGTTTGAGAGCCCCTTATTTGATGGCTTATTTCATTCCAGTTTTCTGTAATTACTATGAATTCAAATGTTCTTATATCAGACATTTAAAAATTTTAATGCAACCATATATAGAAGATTCTACTGAATCTTTGAAATTTTTAACATGATTTTAGCAGGTATTTATCATATATGCAAAAAACATATGAAATGTAAAATAAAATTCAATCTGATTTATTAATTAATATGACATAGATATTGACACTTTGATGTGCTTTTAAACTTTAAAGGTAGATTCTCTTGTTGGAGAGAAAGGAGACATTAAGGACCCTCTAAGACAGAAAACAAGTTATTTTCACATATTTTCCAAAAAATCCACCTTGACAGAATAAAGAATCTGCTGTACATTGTGTCAGTAAACCCCAGAGGTTCAATCATGTAGGTGTAAAGAGACACAAGGTAAAAATCAAACAGAATTCCAAATGACTGCACTAAATTCCAAAGCTGCAAAGCTAACTATTTCAAAGAAATGGTAGAAGCCTTCCTGATCACTCACGGAGAAAAGGTAGAGTCAGCTCCTGTAAAAGTCCTGGATGGGCTGGAGCTGTCATAACAACTGCTGACCATGTTGTACAGGAGGAGTGGCTGGGAAGTGGTGGTGGAGACAGGGACATCCTTGGAGAAGTTGACTCAAGGAAGGAGAAATAAGAAGACATCAGTAATTGATCTTCCACAGGCTGACCCCATCTGCTAATATTAGTATGCCTAGGTGATGCAAAGCACTGACACTTGGAGAATGATAAATAGCAACAATCACAGGCATTTGCAGAGTATTGATTTTCTTGACACTTCCACAAATTTTCACATGAATAATCTAACTTATAACCAAGAAGTTCCTATGGTGAGCCTGATGAGCCTCCTGTATGAATCTGTGGTATTCCTTAGATCTCAAAGAAGAGGAAACTAAAGAGAGAAGGTACATGGCTTCCTCGAGACCACAGGGGATCTATACTAAAGGGATGGTCTCTGGAGGATATTAGAACAAATGGTTTCAGATTACACGGATGACCCATAGTTAAGTCATTGGATGCCTCCAGTCAACCCTCAAATCTAGTTTAATTCTAAACAATTGTTCATTGTGGAGTATACTAACATTTAAAGCAAATGTATTTCACAGGGCCTAGTTTCCAAAGCCCTGTAGTTTCAGGTATAACCTAACTTTTAAAATTACATATAGAAATGTTAAACTTGCAAAAGACAGGAAAATTTCCCTGGGCTAAAGTCTCTGATGTAGATAAAGAATTGTAACACAGCAAAATTGTTGGCTCAAGGACAGATGCCTTTGGAGCAGGTTAACCTAAAGTTGCTTTACTGTTATGTAAAAATACTGAGGAAACTGCTGTAGGAAAAGACAGTATTTGCTAAGAACAAGCTTTTGTTGGTAGATCAACTTAACCTTTTGCAAATTGCATTACGGAATGTCACTTATTTCACTGATGTTACCAGCTTCTATTGTTAAGCTATACTTAGCCATAACTCCACCTATGTTCCTCTTCTGTAACTTTCTAGCCTGGAGAATAAATACCGTGACAGAACCCCTGTTCAGCATTAATTTCCTGAGGAAGAATGCATCTCTCTTTAGGGTTCCAGGAAATTAACCCCTTCGGGGTTTCTCACTTCTCAGAAGAAATGGGCTTTGAGTAATCCTTTGCATTGCCATCACCCAGGGGAAGAGAGTTGACAAAGAGAGTACAACAGTTCATAATATAATTTTTGTTAATATAATTTTAAATATGAAGGCAATTGTCAAAATAGTTCTTGAAAGAAAAAATACACAATGTAAAATGGTAATTTAATAACGATGAAAGCAAGCATTTGTATATTGTTTATTATATGTCAGGCACTATTCTAAGTGCTCTAAATATATTACCTCACTTGATCCTCACAATCACCCTCTGATGAAGTTATTATTATTTTTTTTCCTTTTTGTCTTTTTTACTGACCGGTAATGGGATCGCAACCCTCGGTGTCGCGCCCATACCGGGGACCGGCAACGGGATTGCAACCAGTGAGCGGGAACCGGTCTCCACATGGGATCCGAACCCTTGGCGGGAGCACCACCATGCTCCCAAGTGGCGCACTCTCCAGTGCGCCACCGAGCCAGCCCTGAAGTTATTATTTTTATCTCTATCTTTCAGAGGACAAAACTGAGGCAGAGAAGTTGAGTAACAAAGGTCGCACCATTGATAAGGGAAACAGCCAAGATTCAAATCTGAATAGTCTGGTTCCAGAATCTTAACCATCATTCTATACTGCCTCTCAATACTATTACTAATAATGATCCAAGGTAAGATTCCTGGAGTATATACACATAAATTGGGAATGTCAGGAGAGCAAGAGAGGAAGTAAAACATGCAATTTTTATTCACTTTACTCCAAAGAAAATCAATTTTATTCTGGAATTTGAGGAAAAATACATTCAGATTTTAGGAATATTAGGGAATTTGGGGGGTGATTGTAATATCTTGATAGGAGTTTGAGTTACATGGGTGTATGCATTGTTGAAACTCAATGTATACTTCAAATATGTGCATTTCATTTTATGTAAATTTTACATCAAAATAAAAAACTGTAAGTAAATATCGAACTCTAGTTAATGGTATTAGAGTATTAGAATGACTTTGATGAAGTCATTTTAAACATATTTAAATGGTATTAGAGTATGAAGTGCTGAGGAGGAGGTATACAAATATCTAATTTACTTTAAAACGTATCTGAAAATAAAATAGATTCATGGATGGATGGAGGAATGGATAGATGGCTACATATATGATAAAGCAACTATAGTAATATGTTCATGATAGAACTCTCGGTGAATATTTGTGTAATCACTACCCAGGTCAAGAGTTCTGATCCAGGCAAGCAACGGGGCACACCCAGAGTCCTGGGACAGAGGCAGTGGGCCACCACCCCCACCCGTAAGAACATTTTAGAATGTACTTATTAGCCACATATGTTTCTCTGAGGTGTGTGACTTGTCTGCTCACGTCCTTCACCAAATTTCTGTTAAGACTTTTCTAATTCATTTTTAAGAGTTCTTTATGCATTAAGGATGTCAATCTTTGTGTGTTAAATTTGTTTCTTATCAATTGACTTTAAATGCAATTTGTGATGTTTTCCTTCGTTTGTATGTTGAGAAAATAATTTTTTATCTAAACATTAAATAAAATTTAAAAAATAAAAATAAAAAAAACAGTTTTGCCAGCCACCCAAGAAACTCCTCCATGTGCTCTTCATACTAACCACAGCCTCTCTCCCTCCCTCTAAAAGTACAGTAATCACTTCTCATGTCAGCTGGTGGTCTTTATCAGCCAAGTATGCATCCCTAGATGCACAATAGTTTAGTCTGCTTTTTTTTTTTAACTTGGTACATCCCCTTCAATCCCTCTCTTTCCCTTACAATGGATCTGTAATTGAAGGATCTAGGTTATTTCACCTGTAGAGTTTCCTACAATCTAGACTTTGATGACCGTCTACTTACGGTACAGTTCAACATGTTCCTCTCTCCTCTGTATTTCCTGAAAATTGGCAGCTGAATCCAGAGGACGGATGACACTCAGATTCTATCCCTTTTAGCAAAACCAAGTGGTGGTATGGTCTTTCACCAGGGGTACATAATGTTCACTCTTCACTTATTTTTTTATGTTGGCAATTGTTTATGCTTAATGCCTAGGTTCATTAATCCATTTGGGATAGTTAGGATGATGATACTTTAATTCTATCGCATTGTTTTCATTTATTAGTGGGAGTAATTTCATAAAGAGATGCTACCATTTGGTTACCCAGTTGTACAGTTCATAAGGGAAAGGCAAGATAAACAGTTGGTTCTTTGTTTACACAGTTTTCACTATAATGAATTGGTTGTCTGTCAGCCTCAGAAGGTAACCAATTAGTTTTGTTTTATGAAGTCATTTTAAACATATTTAAATATTATCTTCATTAAGACTCAAACTGTTCCTTCTTTAACCTGTTGGAGCCTCTTCGAAATGGCCCCTGTGCCTTTTGTCCACAACTCTAGTAGTCTTCGAAGATGTCCCTTCTATGTGGTAGGTCAAGATGTTCCAATTCATCTTGTACATTTCCTACTCTAGACCCAGAATTAGCCATTTCTGCAAGAAGCCCTAGTTTCGTTTAGTGTAACATTGTATTTCAAGACCATAATCTGGACACTAGGGCTGCTTGCTCACTCTTACAAGGAGCTTCCTCACCAAGAATCTCAATCATCAAGGATCCAGAGGATGACAGGATTAGAATTTCCCATCATGGGCCGGCCCGGTGGCGCACTGCTACAGTGCGCCGCTTGGGAAGTGTGGCGGCGCTCCCGCCAAGGATTCGGATCCCACATACAGACCGGCCGCTCACTGGCTGAGCGAGGTGCGGGAGCAACACCGAGGGTTGCGATCCCGTTGCCGGTCACGAAAAAAGACAAAAAGGAAAAAAAAAAAAAAAAGAATTTCCCATCATTTGTACTACCCTATAATAACCATACAATAGTCTCAGAATAACAATAACAATACCACCACCACAAATTTGATTAAAGAAAACAGTTTTAAAATGTTCTTCTTAGGCTAACCTCATTCTCTCCCCTCACCACCTTTTTATTTTTTTTGGTGGCTGGCCAGTACAGGCATTGAACCCTGGACCTTGGTGTTATCAGCACCACACTCTAACCAACTAAGCTACCCAACCAGCCCACTCCCCTTTTGCAATGGTGGTACCAGATCTATGTTAACAGAATATATAACCTATAATAATCTCCTCTTTTAATCTTCATTTGGTCTCAGCTCTACAAGCAACCATATATTTCATGCTAACCACCAGTGTTTGTGTCAATATCTCTCTAATCTTTTTGGTGGCCTTGATCCCTAGTAGACACTTTTAAAAAGCCCGTAAGAACAATATGCCCCAGGTTCTTGCATGTTGATCACAGGTTGTGCCAATCTAACTGGATATAAAATCCTTCACTCACATTTTCTTTCCCGGAGTATCTTGAATATGTTATCTCATTTTATTCTGTTGTAAAGTTTTGCTTTCAGAAGTCTGATCATAATCTAGTTTTCTTTCCTTCATAAGTCACATGCTATTTGTACCTAAATACTTTAAAAATTTTAATTTTTCTTTAACATCCAGGAATTTTTCTAGAATATGTCCTGGTGTTGCTAGCTTTGAGTCAGTATGCTTGCCTACATGGTGTGCTCTTTCAGTCCGTAGTTCAAAATATCCCAGAAAAACTCGTAGTTTCTTGACTTTCAGTTTGGGTACTCGTTCTGTTCCCTTTCTTTGGTCTTCTTCCTCTCCAGGGGCTCCTACTATCTATCCATATTTCAGATCTTTCTTGTTTCCTATATTTTCACTTCTCTCTAATATTTTCTACTTCTTCACTTCTTTTTGATTTTTAAGTTATGATTCTTTTTACCTTCTCTTGTGTCTATTTGCTCTAGTGTTCCTTCTCGTTTGGTCTTTATTTCTAAAAAGACTTTTTTTCTTTTCGTCTCTAGTTCTTTCTTGTATTCTGTCACCCTGTTTCTAATACTGATGAATGAGGTTCCTTCATGTCTTTTATAATTTTCTCAGTGTATTTTAGTTCTTTTGAAACAGTGTGTTTCTGCATTTAACTGTTTTTTCAGCATGTCTTTCTGGGATGTTTTTATTGTCTCTACTCCCTTAACTTTTGCATGAAATCACTGAGGCCCAGAGAATGTTCACTTTTCAAAGTATGAAAGTAAGAAGTTCACTTTTCAAAGTACAAAAAACAATGTAATTTTACAAACAAGTTTGCATTCTAGTATTTCCATTGGGGAAAAGTAAGAGAAGCAGTTCACAAAACCAACCAGTCAACACTGGACTAAGAAATCGCAAGGGTAGGCCATCCTCGCTCCAGAGATGGAAAGTTTCTTTCAGGTAACTTTTTCCTTTTCATACTTCAAAAGCAAATAAACTATCAATTTAGACAGAAAAAAACTGAAAACTACACCAAACAACACTTTCAAAAAGGCCTAATGAGCCTTATTTCATTTCTTCTGTAGTGTCATTTCATCTTTTGCTTTTGAGGTCCTCCCTACAGAAAAGCGTCATCTCTGACTCCTTTGTGTGAATCAAAGAGAGAGATCAATAACACATTGAATTAATATGAAAGAGCATTTCAAATGCAGACACCATCCAACACCAACACAGAGCATCAAATTCTGCCTTCATTGAAATATTTGATCAATTGTTTGATGTCAAGCAATATTATTCAATTAGACATTTGTCTTTCTTCATATAAAAGGACACTTTATTTTACAGAGGAATGAATTTAACAATTTCTTGCCACTGAAATAGAATCTTGCCCTCAAAATATTTTGTCCACTTGAACTTTAAAATGCAAGTTGTCTCCATAGTTATTTTTCATTTTCTTTAGATTGATAAAAATAATGTACTTAATATCAATAAAAGTAATATTAATTTATTAATAACAGTAATAAATTTAATAATTTATTTAATATTAGGATAAATAGTAATACAAATAAATATTAGTATAAATGCCTACAGAAAATCGTTATCTTGCATAAAAGTATAGAAAACACCCAAGCACTCTTTTGATTAAAGGACACAAATCTCTGAGCATTTGCATATAAAAAAAGAAATTGTAAAACTTGGATAATTATGGAATAAAACATTACTTTAGGTCTTACCACCTTACCAGAGCCTGAGAAGTCCAGATAAATCTTCATAGACTTTTTCCAGTAATAATTTCCTGTATAGTTCCTTACTTATACACGAGGTTTAGTCACATTCATTCCCAAAGAGTAAAAAAGACTCTGGCCCTGCCCTCAGGCTACCAGGCACTAAGCATGAGAGAATCACTAATAATGTTATGATATAACTCGGGGAGGAGAAAGAAAGGGATGCAGAAGAAAAGGAGGAGAAACTAGAAAGAGAACAGCAGAAGCAGAGTCACAGAGGAGGACAAAAGAAGAAAAAGAAAAATTTGGGAGCTATCAACAATCACCTTTAGCTCCTAAAAGCTCCTTAAGGAAAGGAGCCCAAGATTGATTTGTTCAAGCATTACAACTGACCCATTTCTGAGACATGCAGGGGCCCTAAAAATAAGGTAGAAAACTTTTTCCCCACCTGGACTGGGAGTCGGGGATCTGAGTTCTAGTGTTCTCCACTAACGAGCTGGTAACTTTGAATAAGCAAAATCTTGAAATACGGGGGGCACAAAATGTGGTGTTAGTGAAGAAAACACCATGTGCATACTACTTTGTAGGTGCCTTTGTGTGTTAATTCTTCCCTTTCTTTCAAGCTCCACCTAGTCATCAAGTACTGGAGAGTCTATCTTCTCAGCAACTCTCCTGTCCATTTCCCTTGTTCCATTTGCACCACACACTGTCCTGACTCAGGTCTCCATCACCTCTAGATTACTGTAATTGCCCACTAACCAGGTCTCTCTGCCTTTACCCTATGCCCCTTTCCAACCCTCCAACCACACTACTGCCAGAGTGATCTCTTAAAATCAACCCTGCCTGAAACCCTGCCATGCCTCCCTTTTCCTTATATAATGAAAGTCAAGTTGCTTGACTTCCATCCCCTGGTGACCTGGCTCCCAGCCTCATTTCTATCAAACATCCATCCATCAGGGACACATGCCCTGAGCCCCAGCAACACAAGACGAGAGGGCTGGAGGTCCCTTACGTATGTCACAATTTCTCACAAGTCCGTGCCTTTGCACACTGTTCCCTCCATGGAACTGTCCTTTCTCCCCTTCCCTCTATTATAAAGGCAAAGGCAGTTCATCTGGTTGCCCCTGAGACAGGGCTAGAAATAAGCACAAAGGAACTTTCTCTAGTGGTGAAAATGATTTATAGCTTGACGGAGTTGGTGTTTACATGGGTATATACATTTGTCAAAATTCATTGAACTATATTACAATCTGTGCATTTTATTTAAATTTTTTAAAATGTTAGGCAATAAGCAAAAAGTTAATTCAAATCATCATTTCCTATAAGAAATTTTCCCTGATTTAGATACCCCCCTTTGTGCCCCCATAACACTCTACAAATACTTCTATAACAGGATTTATCATATCTCACTGTACATATACAACTATTAAATTTATTTGTCTACCTCACCAGACTATAAGCTTTAGAGGGCAAAGACCAGGACTTAATAGTTTTATTTCCCTGACACCTACTATACCTTTGTGGCATCTCTAGCACCACAAAAAGCACTAAGTAAACATTTATTGAATGAGTAAAAATGAAATTTAATGATGGTAGAGGTGGCAGAAGGGAGACAGGAAGATTTCTGAAATTGTAATATAACCTCCTCCCCCCAAAAAACTTGAGTCTATGGCCATACCACCCTGAATGAATCCGATCTCATCTGATCGCGGAAGCTAAGCAGGGTTGGCCCTGGTTAGTACTTGATGGGAGACCGTATGGGAATACCAGGTGCTGTACGCTCATTAAAAAAAGAAAGAAAAAAACAGTAAAATGTAATCAACAATTACAACTAAAATCATCTTACAAACCACTCCCACTCTTTGGCTACCATCTTCCATCCCCACAGACACGAGATATAACCCCTAGCCATCACTTTCTTTACTGTTCCTTTTAAACAGTTCACACCAATATTGCGTTTGGAATTGCAAGGGACGCCTTCCCAATGTGAGGTGAGATTCGCCTGTTTACTCCCTTCTAACCCAAATAGATGGTCCTGAAGAGAGGCATTTAGAAGCCATTCCCACAGTGGACTCATGTCCCATGAATAGTCAACAGGAGTGACAGCAAATCAATTTTCCAAGAAAGGTTTCCCTTGCTTCTTGTTTAGGGAATTCAACTCTAATCTCTTCAAAACACTTGTCTAAGTGAGCTTTATCATCCCTATAATTAATTTAGATAAATAGTAATATCTAGAAATTTTACATTACAAACTTGGCTATGGCTGAATGCTCCAGGAAAGCCCTAATGTGCTACAGGAATCAATGAAATGTTAACAAGCATTGACAGCTTAGCAAGTGCCATGGAGGAGAGTAGAATCCAAAAAAGAATGTGTTACACAGGCATCTCTGTCCCTTCAAGGTTATCATATTGCAATTTGTTCACCTACATTTACTGACCTGGAGGCACAGCCGTAGCCAAGGCTAATTGTGAAATTACTCCCCATATTATGCCTTTCCCCTCTATCCATCCCACTCAGCACCTCTGCCCACAAAAGCCTCTATCAAGAAAGAACTGAGGGGCCGGCCCGTAGCTCACTCGGTAGAGTGCGGTGCTGATAACACCAAGGCTATGGGTTCGGATCCCATATAGGGATGGCCAGTTAGCTCACTGGGTGAGCGTGGTGCTGACAACACCAAGTTAAGGGTTAAGGTCCCCTTACCAGTCATCTTTAAAAAAAAAAAAAAAGAAAAGAAAAAAAAAAGAAAGAACTGAGACTCATTTATTCAATGGTAAAATTGACTGAAACAGATTCATGCTGTCTCATGAGCATTTCCAAAAATCCCAAAACTCTGAAAACCAAAAAACTTTTTGAAGTTTGATGCAAACTCATTTGGCAGCATACCCTGGCCTGAAATGACATGAGACTATTTGTAGTCTTCATCCCACTTAGTGTAAATATTCATCTTTGTCTGATCACAGAGAGCTTCCCCAGACCACGTTGGCAGTATTATATAACATACACTATACGTAATACGACACCTTTCTAAAATCCAGAAATATCTGAATGCCAAAATATACCTAGCATCAAATATTTTAGATATGGGACTGTGGGCCTGAGCCCACTAGAATGCTGGTTGCATCAATTTGTCCTGGGTGCCCACAAGGGCATTTCTGAATCCAGGTGGAAAGAGCAAGCACCATGGTAGCTTCTGGGTGTCTGACCAGGTAACAAAGCAGGGAGAGGGGCACATCTGCCTGGTAGTGCTGTCCCCGACTTAAGAGCATCACCTCGTCCAGGGTGTGCACATTCTAGCAGCCCTAATCCACAGGAGGCACAGCTTAGCTATGACCTTGCTCTTGAAAGCAACTGTTAGGAGATGGTGAGGACAACAGGGCCCCACTGCAGAGCTCTGAGAGCACCTACGCAGCCCTGTCCATGGAAACAGAACTTTTTGGAATGGCCATGGCTGGGTGTCATCTCCAAGGCAGCAGGTCAAATCAATGAATTCTTGTCCCCAGTTAATCCCACCAGCTTATTGATATCATACCCACATATCTGGAGGCTGAACTGAATTGTGAATTTGTTAGTGAAGTATAACAGACATGCAGAACAGTGCATGTCATGTAAGTGTATCACTGGGTGAATTTTCAGAAATCAAACACCCTTGTAACCAGCATCCAGACCCAAAACCAGAATATCCCTAGCACCGCAGAAACCTCCCTCGTGTTTTCTTCAAAATTATTATCATCCCCTTCTCCCCACCAAGGACAACCACAATCCTGACTTCTATGAGGCTAATTATTAGGTAGACCCATTTTAGTGATGACCAGGTTTCCTCCCTATCTTCCGAAGGTGACACTATAAAACCAGCTGGGCAGGGATCGAAGCATAACAGCCACATACAAGAAGCCCACGTCCTAACCCTGACCTGGAGTTGCTTCAAAATCAAACCCTGACAGAAAATAAAAAGAAGCAAATCTTGGCTGCAATAAAGAACATAGAAACTTGATTTAAATAAGATGATTCAAATATCTGTGTTTTGTACTTAAAGCCTAAATGCCATTTTTATGGAGATAAAATCCACCATTTGAACTATTTTTAAATGTTTGATTCAGTGGTTTATTTGCAGAGCTGTACAACCATCACTACTGTCTAATTGCAGAACATTTTCATCCCACCAAAAGAAACCCTATACCTGTTAGTAGTGACTCCCAATTTCTCCCTCCACTCACCCCTTGGCAATCACTAGTCTACTTTCAGTCTCTGTGGAGTATGCCTATTCGGGATATTTCATGTAAATGAAATCATACAATAGTTGTCCTTTTCTGTCTGGTTTTTCTCATTTAGCATAATGTTTTCAAGGTTTATCTATATTGTAGCATATGTCAGTATTTCATTTCTTTTTACAGCTGAATAATATTCCACTGTATGGATAGACCACATTTTGTTTATCATTCATCTGATGAACACTTGGGTTGTTTCCTCCTTTTGGCTATTATGAATAGTGCTGCTATGAACATTCATGTACAAGTTCCTGTGTAAATGTATGCTTTTTAGATTTATTTTTAATTGACACATAATTGTACATTTTTATGTGTGTCCACTGATACACTCACACAATGTGCACTGTTCTGTGTGTCTGTTATACTTCACTAACAAATTCACAATTCAGTTCAACCTCCAGATATGTAGGTATATCAACAAGCTGGTAGGATTAACTGGTGACCAGAATTCAGTGACTTGACCAGCTACCTTGGAGACAACGCCCAGCCAAAAGGTTCTGTTTCCACGGACATTTTTATGGGATACAGTGTGATGTTTCAATATGTGTACACAATGTATAACAGTCAAATCAGGGTAATCGGCATATCTATCACCTCAGGTATTTATCATTTCATTCATAGTGGTGAGGAACATTCAAAATCCTCTCTTCTTGCTATTTTGAAATATACAATATATTATTATTAACCATAATAACCTCACTGTGTATTGGAACTAGAATTTATTCCTTCAGTCTAACTGTAACTTCGTACCTGTTAGGTCCCTGGAACTGAGAATCTGAGTTTTAGAAAGCTCCCACCCTTCGGTTTTGTTTCTCTGTTTTGTTCCTCTAAGTTTCTATCTCCCTAAGTCTCTGTTCCCCCAGCAGGCTGAGTAGGCTGCACCTGGAGTGTAACATTGTAACTGTTTCCCTCCATTAGCCCAAGGTTTCTGTCTCCCCAAGTGACTGTTCCCATGAGCAAGCTGTACCCAAAATGGAACATTGTGACGTCTTCCTAGGCTGGGCCGGATGTCAATCTCAGCCCTATAAAAGAGGACATCCAACTGCCTCTCGGCACTGACGCCATTTTTCAGCTCAGCCTGGCAGGTCCGCTTGCTAATAAAATCCTTTTCTACCTTTGTCTGGCTAGCATCTCCTTCCTCAGTGACCTTACAGTACCCATTGACCAACCTTTCCCCATCTTCTCCTGCCCCTCCACATCCCAGCCTCTGACAACCACAACTCTACTCATTACTTCTATGAGATCTACCTTTTTAGCTTCCACAAATGAGTGAAATCATGCAGTATTTGTCTTTTTGTGCCTGGCTCATTCACTAATATTAACAACCTCCTGTTCCATTCATGTTACTGCAAATGACAGGATTTCATTCTTTTTTATGGTTGATTAATATTCCATTGGGTAAACATATCACATTTTCTTTATCCATGGATCTGTTGATGGACACTTAGGTTGATTCCATATCTTGATGTATGATTTTAATTCTCTTGGGTATATACCTAGGAATGGAATTTCTGGGCTATATGTTAACTTTAATATTTTGAGTAACTGTCAGACTATTTTCCAAAGTGGCTACAGCATTTTACATTCCCACTAGCAATATATGAGGGTTCCAATTCCTCCACATCCTCACCAATATTTATCTTCTGATGTTTCTTTTTTAAAAAAAATTATAGTCATTATAGTGAGTGTAAAGTATCTCACTGTGGTTTTGATTTATTTCCCTAATGACTAATGATGTTGAGCATCTTTTCATGTTCTTACAGGCCATTGCACGGTTTGAGGGGCTGGCCAGTTAGCTCAGTTGGTTGGAGCACAGCCTTATAACACCAAGGACACGTGTTCAGAACCTCATATTGGCCAGCTGCCAAAATTTTTTTTAAAAAAAAGAAAGAATAGAGTGGCTTGAGTTAAATATAAATAGCCTTGGGAGAAATCTACAGGATTAGAGAAAGAAACTGGAAAGTGGAAAAAGTAGTTAAAAAGACCAACCAATATTTATCTTCTGATGTTTCTTTTTTAAAAAAAATTATAGTCATTATAGTGAGTGTAAAGTATCTCACTGTGGTTTTGATTTATTTCCCTAATGACTAATGATGTTGAGCATCTTTTCATGTTCTTACAGGCCATTGCACAACTACTTTGGAGACATGTCTATTCAGATCCTCCTTTGCCCATTTTTAAATTGAGTTTTGGGGAGTTCTTTTTACTGTTGAGTTGTAAGAGTCCTTTATAAATTCTGGACACTAGACCCTTTTCATATATAAGACTTGCAAATATTTTCTCCTACCCTGTAGACTGTCTTCTCACTTTCTTGATAGTCTCCTTTTATACACAGAAATTTTTAGTTTTTATAAAGTTTTATTTTTCTGTTTTTCTTTTGTTGCTTATGCTTTGGGTATCATATATAAGAAACTGTTTCTACTCCAACATCATGAAAATTTACACCTATGTTTCCCACTAAGATGTTTATAGTTTTGTGAAATGATATTTTTTATTAAATCATGGTTTAGTTAATGTAAGATGACTATCAGGCCAAAGCTCCCTTGTTATAAAGGTCACAAAAAAATAAAGAAAATACACAAAATGCATTTTAGTCTTATCTTTTATGGTATAATGGTGTAGAATGTAGTCACTGGAGTCAAATCTTAGATTCAACTTATAGTCACGATGTCTAAGGAGCTCAATGTGATGAGAATGTGATTGAGAATGAGTGTCCAAATTATATATANAAAAATGCTCATTTTTCCATCTCTCAGGTGAAACTCTGCCTACTTGTCAACTGGCATTGAGCTTTTTGAGAGCTAAACAGTTAATTTCTTCTGGATATTTAATTGAACATTTTCCTGACTATTCCATTGTGGACTGGGAAAGCAGCACAATATATTCCAGAGAGTAAGAATTAGAAAACCTGAGTTTTGGCTCTGACTCTGCCACTAACTGTGTGTCCCTAGAGATTTGTCTCATTTCTCTGGCCCTTGGTATCCTAAGGAAGGATGGCGAGAAGAGAGGTAGGGAGGGAAGGAGAGAAGGAAGGAAGGAAAAGAAAGAGGGGTGGAGGAAGGGAGGGATGGAGGGAGGGAAAGAAATACCTTTCCAAATCTGCAAGTCTGATTGTTTGGGACTCCATTTAGAAATCTCTTTTTGTACCAAGCAGAATTGTTGCAGCCAGTTTTCAAGCTATTTGTGTGCGCTAACCTTCGTGATAGCACTTCTATCACATTTGGCTTTCAGAAGTAATCCCTAGCCCCCAAAATAATCTTCTTTCCTTATTTGGCATCTCCACCCCAAAGCCAAGAATACATACATCTGAAGGGAAGGAAGGCTCTGTGCCAGGCTCACAGATGGGCATAAATGTTGACTCCCCAAGGACGCTGTGGGAGATCAAAGGGGAAGATGTGCTGAATAAACGTCCTGGGAATCACTGTGAGCCCATAGCTTGGAAGCACTGTGTCATCCTTGACCAGTCTAAGTTTTGGAAAGGAAACAGAAGGCCCCTACCATTTCACAGGGTATACAGCTGGCCAGCTCACATCAAGCAGAAGGCAACCAAAAGAATGCTTTAAGGTTCCTGCTCATGGGGCCGGCCCGGTGGCGCACTGCTACAGTGCGCCCGCTTGGGAGCGCGGCGGCGCTCCCGCCAAGGGTTCGGATCCCGCATACAGACCAGCCACTCGCTGGCTGAGCGCGGTGCGGGTGTGACACGGAGGGTTGCGATCCCGTTGCCGGTCACGGTCTGGTACGGGCGCGACACTGAGGGTTGCGAT
>NW_007728775.1:198515-210775 GCF_000696425.1 Galeopterus variegatus | reverse complement strand
AAAAAAAAAGGTTCCTGCTCATGACACTTGCCTCTGGGGGGAAAAGAAGTAATTAGACAATTCATTCACTCATTCAGTGAATATACATTATGAGCGTAGGATGTGCCACTATTCTAGGCACTGGGAATACAGCAGGGAACAAAATAAAACTCCTGTACTCATGAAGTTTACATTCTAGTGGGGAAGACAGGCAATACACAAACAAGAAGATGTGTGTGTGTGCATACATGGATGCATATGTACATATCTGTTTGCATGTATATGCATATACTTATGTACGTACTCTGTGTGTGTGTCAGATAAAGATTTTAGAAAAAGAAACAGCAGAGAAAGTGGCACAGGGAGTGTGGGGAAGGGGTTGGGTGTGAGATTCTCCTGTAAATAGGGTGGTCAGAGTAGGCTTCATTGATGAGGTGACATATAAACACAGGACTGAAATATGAGGAAGTGAGATATCTGGGGGAAGAGCATTCTAGGCAGAAAGCACAGTCAGTGCAAAGGCCTTGAGGTGAGAACATGTGTGTAGTATAGGAGGAATAGCAAGGAATCCAGGGTGGCTGAATCAGAGAAATTAAGGTAGAGAGTAGCAGAAGGAGTGTGAAGGGGTGAGAGGAGGACACATCATGTAGCGCTTGTAGGACACTCTAAGGACTTTGGCTTTTATCCTGAGCAACATGGGATCCATTGAATGATTTTGAGCAGAAGAGAGACATGATCTGATTTGTGTTTTAAAACAATCTCTCAAGCTGCTAAGGAGGGGTGGTAGCAGGGACACCAATCAGGAGTTTATTGTAGGCATCCAAACAAGAGGTGATGGGGTCTTAGACAAGGGTAGTAGCTGTCAAGGTAAGAAGAAGGCACTGGATTCTCGATATATTCTGAAGGAAGAACCAACAGGATTTGTTGATAGATATGATATGGGCCAGGGGGAGAGTGATAAAAAGAGAGAAGTAAGGCATGATTATGAAGTTTTTCATTTGAGCAACTAGAGGGAAGGCCATGGGAGAAGCAATTGGAGGATAGGAGGGTGTGGTGACTCCGGCTTCAATTTGGGGCATTGCATTGATTTTGGAATGCACATTAGACATCTGAGAGGAGAGGAATAGATAGCTCTGGAACTCAGAGGGAAAGTCCTGGCTACGGACACAAATTTAGGAGTTGATAGCATATATATGGGATTTAAACCCAAGAGACTAGATGAGGGCCCCTGGAGAGGGAGCATGAAGAAGAGAAGAGACGTCTCAGCCCTGGGCCTCACCAACATTAAGAGGACAGGAAGATAAAAAGGAAGCATCTAAGAAGACTGAGAAGTGTAGCCAGTGAAGGAGGGGGATCATAAGAGAGAGGGTGCTCCAGAAGTCAAAAGAAGAAAGAGGAGTGATCAATCATGTCAAATGCACCTCACAGGTCAAGACCTTGAACACATGATAGTAATTAAAAGAAGCCAGACATAAAAGGCCACCTATTGTATGATTCCATTTATATAAAACCTCCATAATAGGCAAATCCATAGAGATGGGAAGTAGATTAGTGGTTATTAGGAGCTGGGAGGAGGGAGAAAAGGGGAGTAACTACTAATGGGTATGGAGCTTCTTCTGGGGGTGATGAAAATGTTCTAGGATTAGGGAGTGGTGAGGACTGCACAGTTTCGTGAGTAAACTTTTTAAAAACCCACTGAATTGTACACTTTAAAAGAGAAAATATNTGACAACACCAAGTCAAGGGTTAAGATCCCCTTACTGGTCATCTTTTAAAAAAAAAATAAATAAAAGAGAAAATATTATGGTATGTGAATTATACCTCAATTTTTTATTTTTTATTTTTTTATTTTTATTATATTTTTTTTCCTTTTTTTTTTGTCTTTTTTCGTGACCGGCAACGGATCACAACCCTCAGTGTTGCGCCCTTACCGGACCGGGACTGGCAACGGGATCGCAACCCTCGGTGTTGCGCCCGCACCTCACTCAGCCAGTGAGCGGCAGGTCTGTATGTGGGATCCGAACCCTCGGCGGGAGGGCCGCTGCACTCCCAAGCGGCGCACTGTAGCAGTGAGCCACCGGGCCGGCCATACCTCAATTTTTTAAATTAAAAAAAAGAAGTGGTGGACAAATGGGTACAAAACCATGCTATCTACCCTAAGTAAATAAAAGAGAAAATATTATGGTATGTGAATTATACCTCAATTTTTTATTTTTTATTTTTTTATTTTTATTATTTTTTTTTTCCTTTTTTTTTTGTCTTTTTTCGTGACCGGCAACGGATCGCAACCCTCAGCCCTTACCGGACCGGGACTGGCAACGGGATCGCAACCCTCGGTGTTGCGCCCGCACCTCACTCAGCCAGTGAGCGGCAGGTCTGTATGTGGGATCCGAACCCTCGGCGGGAGGGCCGCTGCACTCCCAAGCGGCGCACTGTAGCAGTGAGCCACCGGGCCGGCCATACCTCAATTTTTTAAATTAAAAAAAAGAAGTGGTGGACAAATGGGTACAAAACCATGCTATCTACCCTAAGTGAATCATTGTACAGTATACGCATGTATTGAAACAACATACTGTGTCCCACAAAAATAAATATTAATAAAATTGAAAAAAAAATTTTTAAATAAGAGGATTCAGAACTAACTACTGGATTGAGCAACGTGGAGGCCATCAGTAGCTTTGACAAGCATGGTGGGCACTACTGGAGTGAGTGTAAAGGAGAGTGGGAATGGGAAAACCAAACATCAATGTGGACAACAGCTGTAATGGATTGAAACACACCTAATCTGCTTAAACACATGAGTTCATCATCATACTTGGGGAAAAAAAC
Source organism: Galeopterus variegatus (assembly GCF_000696425.1). Taxonomy (NCBI): domain Eukaryota; kingdom Metazoa; phylum Chordata; class Mammalia; order Dermoptera; family Cynocephalidae; genus Galeopterus; species Galeopterus variegatus. Next base: position 207,967 of record NW_007728775.1, on the reverse strand, counting down.
CCAAATCAGATTTGGGGATGCTAGGAAAACAACTCATTATTGTGAAACTAGCAAAGAAAGGAAGAATTTACCTTGCCTTTCCTGTACAAATTGCACCACTGGATACCTAAATAGTAGATGAGAGTAAATTTCTCTTTTAAAAGGTATTCCAGCTAATAAATGGAAAAGGAATGATAAAACTAAAATTTCACCATTTGAGAAGCCCTAATGAATTAATGTAGCTAGGCACTGATCATCAACAGCTACTAGCTACTCCAAAAGAGAAACAGACAGATGTTATAAGCCTCCCGATGGAAGAACATCCACCACCTGTGCAGCAGCCCTGGCCCCGCACCCCCAAAATCAACCTGTAACTGATCAAGTCTCTGTATTTACCTACCAATTTCTAGAAAATGCAGAGGACAGAGAAATATATTAAAGTACCCCACAGAGTTGCTATAAGCAGCAAACTCCAGACTGTGAAAAACTCTGAAGGGCAAACATCGTGGTTCCTTCAACAAGCAAATTACAAGTGGGGGAAAGAGGGGAGGAGGAGACATTACTGGAATCCTGTTTCAAACAGACTAAAAAAAAAGGGTTACAACATAAATGAGACAATTAGAAATCTCAACACTGACTGAATACTGAATGATATTAAGAAATCATTCATTTTAAAGTTACTGGTTGTGGTAAAAGAGTCCTTATCTTATAGTAATACACAATGAAATATTTACAGATGAAACGATATGGTGTATTAAATTTGCTTCAAAATATGGGAAAGGAGAACCGAATAAGGATATATACATGAAGGAATTTTGTCCATGATTGATATCTGTTAGAGGTGGGTGAGGAGTGTCTGGGGGTTCATTATGCCATCTCTCTATTTCACATCAATTTAAAACTTACCATAAAAAAAATGTTGAAAGAACAGGAGGAGAGGACCTGGAGAGCGCCGGTACAGATGACTCTTCAGAGGAGCCAATAAAAGGAAGCAGAGGCATGAGCGGCAAATCAGAAAAGAATGTGAATCAATGGAAGGTTTTCTGGAAATGGCAGAAATTAGCCAAGGTTTGTATCTGATGAGAGAATCATCCAGTAGATAGGGGAAACACTTGGGAGAGGGGACATGGCTGAAGTGATGCTCTGGTGCAGGCAATAGGCAGCTCCCTGCAAGTAAATCCAGCAGCGTGGCCTCTCAGCGACATTATGCCAGGGACACAGATTTCTGAGAGAAGAAAACTGTCACCAAGTTTGCTCTATTTAAGGGACCCACAAATGTTAATTTGATTTATTTCCTCATGCTTGGGGAGCATCTTCCTGAAAACATCTCCTTTCTGTGATCAAGGCTTAAATCAACCATGATTATTCTTCATCAGTAATAATCCCACCTAACAACTCCACAGCACCCTTTCCCAAGTGTCTTTCATTTTAATTTATTTTAAATTATTTTTATTAGATTTAAATTCAGGGCATAGAAAAAAATTATTTTAGTTTTTAAAGAGGAAATGATAGAGGAAAAAAAAAAATAGCCTGTAATCCCATTGGCCAGACATCCCGTTAATATTTTAACAGAAGTAATAAAATGAAAAGCACTCCACACTTCTAGTTCTACTCCGTGAAGATAACCACGGTTCTTTGTTTACCTTTCTAGTAATTAAAAATGCATATCTCACATATATATGTTTGAATAAAAATTCATACACAAAACCCATCATACCATAACTACTACTCTGCACCTTACTCTTTATACTTAATATATCTTGGCAATCTTTATCAACATGTATTTTAATGACCACAGTGCACTTTTTAAAAAGCGCTTTACTGTTTATCATATCTTAGTCTCTTCGAAACACACTGAGAAAAAAATCTCTGTTTTGCAAGTAACAAAACTGACCCAGAATGAGATTAAGTGACCTGTCCAAGGTCTCACGGGTGTTGGAAGCTGAGGAAACACTGGGTTCCTTTTACTCCCTGTACCACAGCGCCTCCCAGTGGCGCTCAGGTGCCATTTCCCACCCACAGCACTCAGTCGGCCATTCAAAGTATCCTATTTCTCCACATAGCCTACCAGTTTTTAGAAAACTTTTCATTTGAAGTATTAAGACTCTCCCATACTCTATCAAACTTCACTATTTATGAAATAATCTTATAACCATTGAATTGGATTTAGGATTCTAAATAGAATGTTAAATTATATGAGTGTATCCTATAATACCTAACTTTCTCTTCTTTCCAGTGTGGAAAGAGAAGGTATGGATGCCCAGAGAAGTTACTTTTTACCAATTTTTAAAAATTTAGTCCAATGTACCAAGCATTTTCAAATGTTTGTGGTTCTTAACCTTTTGGGGAGACATAGACCTTTTTGAGAATCTGATGAAAGCTATCAACCCTCTCCTGTAACAAAAGCACAGACACAAAATCTTGCTTCAATACCATGGCATTCACAGAATTTCTAAAGGTCACCCACAGGTCCCAGGTTAAAAATCCCACTGTAAAATAGTTTCATCGTTCAATTTTGCTACAGCCAGGTTTATCTGCAACATTTTTTTCAATGTCCCAACATGCTTTTAATCCACTCTAACTTTTAACATATATTCGTATGCCAAATCTTCTCAAGACTGGCACGTTTGGCATATCTTAATATAAGCTCAGTTATCACAGACAACCTGAAAACCCTAAGATATCTTGTTTCCGATTTTTAAAAAACAGAACTAAATTTCCCATTGAAAAAGTTGCTCAACAAAATAAGATATTTAAATTAAGATTTGAGCTAGATTATACAGTGATGACTTGACACTCAGTTGTTACTTACACTGAAAACAAAATCAAACAAAACAAAAATTGGGGCTTTGGATATGGTGGAGATGGGTGGAGGGGATACAGGATTCATCACATCAATTAATCATTATCTCCAGAAATATAATGAATCTTAGGGGTAGACAAAGTTTATCCTGTGGCTTTGGCGTGGGCAAAAGAAAAAAAATACTCTCTAAAGAAAATCCTTTCTTCTATCACTTTTCAAATCCTCTACTCTAATTAGGGTATCCTTTTCTGAGGTGTCTTAGGACATCACCTTCTTACAGAGGCTTGAATCCCCATTTTCAATGGAGTCTGCATATAACACCACCATTAAGTAACAGTAAAGTACCCATTTTTTTCTTTCCATAGTTAAAACTGCCTTAAATATCCCTTTTTGCCAGGTGACTATCTCATTTTCCAGTCCAAAGGACACTCTTAACAAGAGATTAGTCAGTTGCCTACAACATGAAAAGGCTATTTTCCAACATTTCAAAAATCTTTCCATAGTTAAAACTGCCTTAAATATCCCTTTTTGCCAGGTGACTACCTCATTTTCCAGTCCAAAGGACACCCTTAACAAGAGATTAGTCAGTTGCCTACAACATGAAAAGGCTATTTTCCAACATTTCAAAAATCTGACCGTTTTTTTCACCATTTAATGGCAAGGTGAGGAAAAGAGAGAAAGAGCTTGGTATAGCAATAATGTCATGTTCTCACCTCTAAGAACTTCTCTTCCCGGTCCTCAACACCAACCCTAACCTCATCCCTCACAGAATAAACACCTTCTCTCTACTGAGTCCCTGTCTCTACTGAGTCACTGAGTTTTCTTTATTTTTTTTTATTTTTATTTTTTTTATTTATTTTTTTTATTTTTTTGTCTTAGAGCAAGAAATAGAGAACAGAAACCCTGGCACATTTGCAAGATGGTGACCCCGCTGTGGAGGAGTCTGGTGACCCAGCTGAAATAAGTCCTCCTGCCTCCCAGCGTTAGTAGCAGATGTTAAAATAGGCGGGGTTTTTTTTTTTTTTTTTTGTTTTTTTCTTTTGTCTTTTGTCTTTTTCCGTGTCCGGCAACGGATCGCAACCCTCAGTGTTGCCCCCGTACCGGACCGGGGACCGGCAACGGGATCGCAACCCTCGGCACCGCTCCCGCACCTCGCTCAGCCAGTGAGCGGGAACCGGTCTGCATGTGGGATCCGAACCCTCCTGCGGGAGCGCCACCGCGCTTCCGAAGGGGCGCACTTATCCAGTGCGCCACCGGGCCAGCCCTAAAATAGGTGGTTTTAAGGAGAGGAGGGTGGTTTTTTACCTTTGATCTGTTGTTCTGACTAGAAATACTTTGTCATTTGTTGTTATTGTTTTTGTTATTAATACAGAAACCCTAGAGCATAAGGATACAGGACTTACAGGTATGCACCTGATTCACTCCGGAATAATATTTAGCTTTTACAGGGATGTTATGTACCTTGCTAGGGTGCCTGTGATAATGCAACCTCCACCTTCCTTTGATTTTTAGGCTTAGAACAAGCTTCAAAATCAGATTCAGAGTCCCCACTAATAGTGGCCACTTTCTCAATAAAATGTTTTAATTAATCAAATAAGCACAGAAAGCCATTTCTCCCTCTCTGTTTCTAGTAGAGAACAGGTTTAATCAGCGTGCCTGCCCCAACTGATCGCACTACTATAGGCTTTTAGAAGGCCACCCAGGAGAATACATGTAAGATAAATTGTTGTAGCTCTGTGCTGGACTAGCTCACTGGGAAACTTCTGATTACCTAGCAATATGCACTTGTCCTTGGCTAACAAATGTCCTCATTTTTTAGCATATATGCCTGGACTCAGCACTTTTCAGTCCTAAACTCTGCTGTTCTTTCATTCTCTTGACAGCTAGTGTGTGCTCAAGGGCTCTTGGGGGTTGCGGACGACAATGTATCATGAAGCGTGAGCTGTGGTGCTGCCATCCATTTCCCAGACAGGAATGGGGTCTTTAGGTGGTCACCAGCAACAGGTCAAGCTTGGGTTTCCAAGAAGACTAGCCCAAATTTCAGAGACAAGCACTTCAGCAGAGTTACCACATTCTTTGTATACTGCCAAGAGCCCTGCTGGTTGTCCCCTACTCATAAAACAAATCTATCATTTATGGACTAGGAAGACGGAAGAGAACCTTGTTACAGACTGAGCCCTTACTACACGTAAGGCACTGTGTTAGTTAATATGCCCACGTTTTCTCAATGTGGGCAAATTTCTCAATTTCTTTATGGACTAGGAAGACGGAAGAGAACCTTGTTACAGACTGAGCCCTTACTACATGTAAGGCACTGTGTTAGTTAATATGCCCACGTTTTCTCAATGTGGGCAAATTTCTCAATTTCTACAAGCCCAGGAGGTAAGTATTATTAACACTATTTTTTCAGATGAGAAAACAGATTCAGAGAAGTTAAATGGTCCCTTTCAAGGTGCCAGCCATTGGGTGGTGGAGCCAAGATTGTTTGACTTTCTGATTTAGGATGCTCAGATGTTTGATATCTTAAAGCTACCAGTAAGATACTGCCTTAGCATATCACGGTAAAAAGGAGAAAAGGAAAAACATTGTTTCCAAGAAATTTTCCAAGAAATATTACTCAAGAATGTAACCCCAGAGAGAATCCATATGACACTCTCTGAAACAAACACATAGAGGAAAAGAATTGGACTTAGCATCTTCTCCTCTGCTCTCAGCCTATCTTAACCTTATCCATTCACCAAGGCTCAGTTCCATTCCTGCCTCCTCCATAGTGACTTTTCTGAGTGCTCTTCATCTGGACACTCAACCCTGGCTATCAGTACCATTTGTTTGGCACTTACCATATACTGCTTTACAGTGCTAGTTTCCCCTCTGAACTCCCCTTTCCAGCTCCTAATTACCTGATGGAAATTCTAATGAGCGAATAAACGGTAAGGAGGAAAAAAGTAAAGACCCTGGACATTCCATAGACTGGATAATCAGCCCTTGAGATATCCAGAGTTGACTCTATTTCAGCTGAAGCATCCTGATCTCATGCGTTTCACCTGCAGAGGAGGGGAAGCCAGAAAGAAACAGATCTTCCAGAGTCCAGTCCTGTGGGAGTGAATGTACTGACCTGCTCAGCAGTGAAGGAGAGGGAGACAAGGAAGCCTGCCACCAGCTCCAAGGCAAGGCAAGCTCCAGTCACAAAATTAAGGGTTAAATCAGTCATGAGTGTCTTTCAAAAACAGTTCCCCAAGTTCTTACACCACATGATAAAATTTCATGGACACCAGAACTTTTGTGTATTTCTCCTTCCATGCTTCACAACCCAGTTTCATTAGCTTGCCTAGTACAAAGCCATCTTTCATACTTTGGTGAAACATATACCATGAAAGCTGCTGGAAGGGTAGCTCAGGAACGATGCATATTACCTGAGAGTGGCCCTCTAGACCACTGTGAGTATAGCATTTATTCATGGGTTTTACTAAGTGATTCCTTGGAAGCCAAAGGGCTGAGATCCCAGAAAAGTCCATGGATAGCTAGGTAGAGTAGTCTTGAGGGATAGACACTGTAGTGGTAGGTGCTGGCTCCACCTCTACGGAGACAGGCTCTGTCATTTCATATCAGAGCACCCATTTCCCCCCAAAATAAAACAAGAGTAAACATCCTTGCCCTGTCCTAGATTGAGTGTTAAAGAAGATAATATGGACATTCTATGTAAGGGATTAATATTTCTATGGCAAGGAGTAAACTAAATATTAAAGTACCAAAAGTATGGTGCTTTGGTCATCATGGCGGAGTTCTGATACAGTTTATCGATGTTTTTGCCCTGGAACTGTTGGCCCAAGATTGTTTTGTCTATATATAAGTGAACTGCTTAACTTGTTAATGGTGTAAACATGGGCTTATTATTTTCCATACTTTTATAAATACTTTTCCAGAGAATCACAATGATTTCTAATAAACCTACCACAGATGTTAAAAAAAAAAAAAAGTGAACTGCCCAAATATTTATTGGAAGAAATGCTACCAAGTCCTCAAAGATTTCTTATGTCTTTGGTTTAAAGTTAAAAGTAAAGTACTTGAGTACACCATACACACATTTGATAGTGATGGTTAAATAAAACTGGATTCAAAAACTGGGTACAAGATAAAAAGAAAGCCAAGCCTGTGTTTTCTCCTCAGCTTTAAAAATGCTATTTATTTTCTCTTCATTTGCATCTTCAGGGGCAGGTGACCCCAAAGCAGAAAGGAGTGAAGAGCCCAATGCCATGGCCATACCATGAGATTGTGCAGTCAGCAGTTTGCTTTGCCTGTTCAGTCCTATAAAGTGGGCAAGCCTATCCGATGAGGGGCTGCTGTGGCCTGAAAGTTTGTGTCCCCCAAAATTTGTATGTTGAAAGTTAATCCCCAGTGCACTAGTGCTGGGAGGTGGAGCTTTTGGAAGATGATTAGGTCATAAGGGCTCCGCACTCATGAATAGATTAGTGCCCTTATAAAAGAGGCTTGAGGGAACCTGTTTGCCCCTTCTGCCATGTGAGAACGCAGCAAGAAGGTGCCATCTATGATGCAGGGAGCCCTCACCAGACAGTGAATCTGCTGGCACCAGCTTCCAGAACTGTGAGCAATTCATGTTGTTTGTAAATTACCCAGTCTAAGGTATTTCATTATAGCAGCCTTAATGGATTAAGACGGCAGGGTCTAACCCATATATTCATAAATGTTCAGTTCTCTTTTGTTTCACGGTGTTAATATGTTGACCTTCCACCAGACTTAAAATAATGTCAATGAACTCATGACATGAACTCACTGTCTTTGCCTCTGAAACCTACTTTGCATTACCAGTCCCTGGTCTGAAAGGACAAAATTCAAATACTGCTCCTTTCTTACGGTCAGCGATATCTTTTAAAAAGACCTTTTCTTTCTACTTACATCAGGAAAGATTTACGCTTTTCAAACTTTAAAAATCAGTTTACTTATTTGGGGGGAAGAAAAGACTCGTTGCTCATTCTGAGAAGGCACAGCAAAATATGACATTAAGATTACCTATCAGTTTGATTCAGCTGATGTCATTACAAGCTGCAAGGCTCTGTTTCCTTGGTGTGATATGTCTTTCAACAGATGTCTTGGTTGCTTTCTATAGATGATACCTCAATCCTCACTGATTCATTGATGAAAGAGTTTAAGAATTTTATTCACATATATTCTACAGTATAAACTGTGGATGGGCATTTTTTCCTCCTAAGCCACAACTTTCAGTAGATTACTTTAAATGCAGGAATCTGTAGAAAGGAGAAAGTGCCCATACTGTAATGTTTCACCTGCGTAATCATATTCCCATTACTTTTACTAAGCCACAAGGCAATTTAGCTCAAAAACAGATAAACGGAAAGTTTGAAACTGTGTATGTTCTCATGTGTTTCATTATCGTAATGTTTCACCTGCGTAATCATATTCCCATTACTTTTACTAAGCCACAAGGCAATTTAGCTTAAAAACAGATAAACGGAAAGTTTGAAACTGTGTATGTTCTCATGTGTTTCATTATCGAAGAATGAAAGGCCATCAGTGGAAAACAAAGATAGGAAAGAGTTCACTGAATAAGAAAACAAAAACCTTTCTCTATGAAAGCATCCATTTAAGTCATTAAGGAAATACACGATTTTCAGACATTTACAAATAAAAAGTCCTAACTTCCCCCAACATCCCTCAAAACTAAGTTACATCTATCATCAGTCTCACTTAGATTATTTTCCAGTATTAAATATTACACAAAAACATGAGCTTTAAAATGCTCCTTAAAAAAACAAAAAGAGACTTAGAAGTGTCTGAAAGATTAAAGAAACATTAACAAATAACTTTTCAAAACTATATATCTTTTTAAAGAAGTAATTTTGGCAGCAATGGCTGCTGGAAAGTTTCACATAAAAATAACTATACCATATTTTTCATACAATTTTACCCAGAAAGACATTTACATTGTATGATATTTTTAATGTCATATCTTTTGATTTTGCTTTTTTTGTTGTTGTTGTTCTTAATAATCTAAGTAAAATATAATTACAAATATATAGAACACACAAAATGAGATTCTATTTGGTTCCAATTTTAACATTACCTTTCTACACCTTCTGCCTCTGGGTTTTCAATTAAAAATGTTTTGGTTTGTAAATCTTCATCTTTGCCAGAAGACAGCTTCTGAAGCTTCAGAAAGTTGTCACGCTAATACAATCACAAAATGAAACGGCAAAGAGCAGCTTCAGAAGACACAGGAGAGTGGGTATTTTATTACATTTCTGTACCAGATCATTGTTTCTAGGAGGTGATTCATAAATTTTTAATCCTTCTAGTGTTCTTGAGCAATGTAAAAAGGACCACTCCTGACCTAATTAAACCTCTTTTATCACAGTACTGGCAATAATTTTATTGCACAAAAGAAATTGGTTATTCTATTATCTTTTAGGTTAATGCTTATTGAATGGTAGAGAGTAATTTATGCCCGTCTCTTTATTTATTTATTTATTTATTTTTGTCCTTTTTTTTTGAGACCGGCCGCACCGCGCTCAGCCAGTGAGCGCTGTGGACGCACCAGTCATCCCTATATAGGATCCGAACCCGCGGCGGGGGGGCCACCCCGCCCCCACCCCCGCCCCCCCCCCCACGCGCCCCCGGCCCCGCCCCCCGGCCC
>NW_007728775.1:179358-198505 GCF_000696425.1 Galeopterus variegatus | reverse complement strand
AGGCTTTATTAGTTGGCATTCTCCTGTAAGGAAGAGCTTTCCTTTCTCCTCTTATTCATGCATTCGCACCAGTCATCCCTATATAGGATCCGAACCCGCGGCGGGAGCGCCACAGCGCTCCCAGCGCTGCACTCTCCCGAGTGCGCCACGGGCTCGGCCCTATGCCCGTCTCTTTAGATAATGAATACTGAGATATCCTTTAAGGCCCAGAGTAGGCAATATTCCTTAAATTCATGGCTGCAGGCAACATACAGATGAGCGAATGGTCTCTCATATTGTGACAGTTAATCTCCATTAAATTATAGCATTTCAGTAATTCAAACTGATTTTTAATATTTCCTGTCTAACATTAATTTATGTAAGTGCAATTAAGTGGGAAAAGACAGAATTTTCTAATATTTGAGCCCTCGACATAAATGAATTCAAGCTAACTAAAATAACAAATGTAATCCAGCATCTCGACTATGTTTATTATTCCACAAATCACATGTTGAGTGGTTTATACAAGAAAGACTCCCAATAAATCCTATGCCAGTTTTGCCCCAAGTAGACCACATGTTGGAGACCCAAATTAAGATAGTATGCAATCAAAAAAATAGAAAACAAACTCTTTTAGTATGTAACACTGGTTTTAACTCAAAGTGAAAGATACAGGAAGATAAATAATTCATTCTTATGTTTCTGTGTAAATTCAATCCACAGGAGTTCAACAGCTTATCAATATTCCCTAGTCACTAAATAATCATATTTCAGATCCAAGGGAGCTAAAAACTCATTAAATGAATTAAATGCACACATAAAAATGATTATGATGTTAATTTTGCCAGATAAATAAATATTAGTAAATCAGTGATGATAATAAGACTAGAAGCATCCTAGAACTAAAACTGGGAAGACAGAAAAGAATCCACGAGTCTCTAGGTTCTGTTATCAGTACTTCTTCAGAGTCAACAAAGAAGTTTGCAGTTTTCAGAACTGACATGCAAACAGATGCCTTTAATCAAACTCTTCTCATTGTGTTGGCTTAAGAAATACTTGTATTTTAATATTCCTGAGGAGAAAAGAAAGGCAGAATTTAAGGAACTCTGAGAGTGCCTGTGAAACTCTCATGGAAAAGTGCATTTTAAATGATAACTTCCCATTTTAACTTAGCAGATTATTTCCTGATGCAATTGCAAAATCAATTGCCTAATGGTATAGACAAAAACATTTTTGGTCTTAAGCCACTGTGTGACTCTGCAAATCTGTGCCTATAACTTATTGTAAATGCAGAGCTATGACTGGAGTTCTTTTAAAATTTTGACTTATTGTCAAAGCACTAAGAAGTCTGTTCTTGTAAATCATATGCTTAATTTTAATTCTGCTTCAGGAGACTGAAGTGTTATTGCTGACTTTCTAAACAATCTAGTGCAGTGTAATTAGTTGAGATAGGCTACACTGAGGTAATAAAGAGACCCCAAAGTATATAATCCCTCAAACCAACATGGTCTACTTCTCATTTACATTATAGTCTGAGAAGGTTACCCCTGACAGGCCGGCCCGTGGCTCACTCGGTAGAGTGCGGTGCTGATAACACCAAGGTCACGGGTTCGGATCCTATATAGGGATGGCTGGTTTGCTCACTGGCTGAGCGTGGTGCTGAGAAGGTTACCCCTGGCCAGCAGACAGGCCTCCTCCATGTGGTGCTTCAGGGTCCAAGTTCTTTCTATCTCGGGGTTCTGATATAGGAGGTGCTCAGTTTCCCTGTGTCCAGGTTTCAGGACATGCCTCTGGATTTCCAGCCACTCTCTCAGCTCTCAGGCCCCCTCCTCTGAGCTCTCCCCTGGATGAAAGTTACTGTTGCAAATTAGACCTATTTTCAGCACCAACTTGGGGAAAATGAGACCAGGAGGGGCTGGCTTATGCAAATCTAGTGGCTGGGCATGCTCAGTAGAGAGCACAGAATATTCTTGAATATGCCTGGTGCATGTGATAGGGCCTGACCAATGAACATGCTCCAGGAAGAGCCTGACTGAGCGTGTGCAAGACTAAATGTTACATAATTGGGAACCACCCCCTTAGTTGAATATTTGTTAAATAGAGAAGCTATAAAAGCCAATCCCAACTGAAGATGGGGTTGTTGCTCACTTTCCTGGAGACAATGCAGACTTCCACGGCTGAGGTGTGTATGCTTTATTTTGTATCAAACTTATTCTCAGTAAGGGGCTGCTCACCCTCTTGAGCCAACCTGCATTCTGTACCAAACTTTAAGTATGTTTTTCTTGTTTTTGTGTTAGACTTGAATCTGTACTGAATTTACTTTTGTGTTAAACTTGGTGTGGGCCCTGCTCAGTCTCTGAAGCTATGCTGCACTCTCTCCATGGAACCTGTATTTCCTATTACATTAAAACTTGCTCTCATTTTCTACTGTGACTCTGCCCTTGAACTCTTTCCTGCAGCAGAGTCAAGAACCTAGTAAGAGGACTGGGTGGGTTGAGGCTGACTATGGCCCCCGCCTCCCCCTTCATCCACCCCCACCCTACCTCCAGCATCAGTTCTGCCTCACCGTTGCCTGCACCCAGCCAACAGAAGGTGGGTAAGAAAGTGTGGAGGGGGAACGTGCTCCTTGAAGCTTGGGGCTGGGGATGGCACACAGCACTTCTGCTGACATTCCACTGACCAGCATTGGGTCACAGAGCCATACCTAACCCAAGGGGGACCCTGGAAAATGAAGCCCAGGTGTGTGCCCAATGCAGTGGAAAAAATATAAAAAATATAAAAAATATAAAAAATATAAAAGGATTGTTGGTGAACCACAATCTCTGTCACAAGCAAGTTAACTAATCTCGTGCCTCTAGGCTCTCTCATTTACGAGTGGGTAAGAATTATGTACATACGGTACCAATCTTGAGGCCTTGTGGTATGGAGGGGGAACGTGCTCCTTGAAGCTTGGGGCTGGGGATGGCACACAGAACTTCTGCTGACATTCCACTGACCAGCATTGGGTCACAGAGCCATACCTAACCCAAGGGGGACCCTGGAAAATGAAGCCCAGGTGTGTGCCCAATGCAGTGGAAAAAATATAAAAGGATTGTTGGTGAACCACAATCTCTGTCACAAGCAAGTTAACTAATCTCGTGCCTCTAGGCTCCCTCATTTACGAGTGGGTAAGAATTATGTACATACGGTACCAATCTTGAGGCCTTGTGGTATGTATAACTATGAAGCACTTTGAGTTCCACAGATAAACAGTGCATCGGTTGACACATTGTTATTGTTTATGCCATTGCTGTGCTACTACTATTTGAAACATGACATTGAGTTAAGTAACAGTAAAAACATAAAACTTTCTACCTAAGAATATAATCAACAACACAATGTTAAATGTAATACTGCCTGGCAGTAAAGGGATGAACTAAATGGTGTTCTGGCCCCATGTTCTTTTATTCTAGTTATATCACTCCAAATGAAACAGCTATTTTTTTCTTCCTGTTTGAAAACATGAGTATTTCTGCTCCAGAACTGACATACTGAACTAGTTCGTATATCAGAAATGTAACTCCAGAAAACATCTAGTATCTTAAGAAAACAAAAACAACAACAAAATAAACTTTTATAGAATGTCATTTTAAAATACAAAGTTCTGAGACCTTTCTGCAGAAACTGAAGGAAAGAATTACTACCCTAAGTATCTGGTAAGGACCAGGTAATGAATTTTATAGTAAGTCCACAACCTTTTGGATATCAATCATGCAAAATAAATATTGGTGGTGAAACAGCAGCACAAGGACAAGAAGTTCCACTCACATGTAGCCAGTGTAATTTAAGAGTGTGCCAGGCAGAATGGTAGCAAGATACATGATCTACCCGGAAGCCAAGGCTAGAAGATGCTAATACGACTTTGAGAAATTTAGTTAGCTTTGGTTTCTCCGCCTAAAATGGCAAACACTTATATGCAAATGTTTCTAGAATAAATCCTTAAAATCTGAGAGAGAGAGAAAGTGAAGGGGAAGAGGGAGAGGAAGATAGAAAAGAGAGTAAAGGGGGAGAGGGAGAGAAAAGGGACATGGGGAAAGTTGCAAGATTGGAACGGTGCTGACTGATTGTTCTGGGCTATACTAAAACAATTATGTTTGCTTCAGGAAGCATAGAGCCTAAGAAACAAAACACATTCATTTAATACAAGCAAATCAGGCATTATTATTTGTTTAGCACTTTATCACAAATGCTTTATTAATGGTGGAGTTGAAACCATCATCCCTTCTCTCAGATTTATGCAACAGATAAAGAGAGAACATCCTTTGAAACCATCATCCCTTCTCTCAGATTTACGCAATAGATAAAGAGAGAACATCCTAACATTCCAGTTAATTCAAGAAATATATTTTAGGTCTTACCTCTGTGCCAGGCACTGGGAATGTATGGTAAAGGAGACAGATATGGTTCCTACCTTCATTAAAACATAAATAAATAAAATAATTACAACTTGCAGGTAACTGCTATGAAGAAAATGAGGAAATGAGCCATAAGGATATCTGAGGGATATCAGAAGGAAGAGTGTTCCAGAAAAGGGGACCAGAAAGTACGAGGGACCTGAGGCAAGACTCATTTGGCACTGTTAAACAACATTTACGGGAGGCCATTTTTTTGGACTAGCCTCCTGCTCCAGGCCCAGCACACCAGACCAAACCAGAATGGGATCACTTTTGCTAAATGACTTAATCAAACAGAACTCTGAACTAGACCAGTTTTCCAAAAATAGTAGATTCACAGCAACGAATCAGAAGAGGTCTAGTTTACCTGAGCCAGCATGACAGGGAAGTCCCTCCGTTTTAACCCTATAAGGAAAGTAACTTCGAAACTACCAATCCACTTTCTGTTGCCTGTTTTTGCTTTCTTCAGCCCTTTCTTGCCTATGAAGCCAACCTCCTCTACTCAGCTCATCAGAACACTCATTCTATTCATTTTATTCTATTATTTCATTTATTTTATTTTATTTCATACAATGAGGTGTTGCCTGATTCTAGAATTGCAAATAAAATCCAATTAGATCTTTAAACTACACTTACTGTAATTTTGTCTTTTTACAGTACATGTACAGGAACAGCAAGGAAGCAGTGGACTCGGGTGGAATAATTGAGATGGTAATTCATAGAAAATGGAGAAGTAAAGACAGATAGCAGTAGGCCAGACTAAGCAGTGTCTCCCAGGCCATGGCAAGGGCATTGGATTTCACACTGGATAAATAGGGAGCCTGTGTCTAATTGACAAGGATAAATAGCTGGTAGATTTGAAACTAAAAGATTGATTGCCTGATTTGTATTCCAGTGTCCTTTACCTTAGACCCCATGATTTTAAATGGCAAATTTTATTTCTCACCACAAAGCTGCTCAGAGTAAGGGAGAGAAGAATTGTATCAATTGGGTTTTCAGGTTTTCGTTTTTTAAATTATTTTTATTAAAAAAAAATAGTTGACATACACAGAACACAACTCAAAAGTGAGGAGAGAAGAATTGTATCAATTGGGTTTTCAGGTTTTCATTTTTTAAATTATTTTTATTAAAAAAAAATAGTTGACATACACAGAACACAACTCAAAAGTGCGGGACCCGGTCTGTACGTGGGATCCCAACCCTGGGCGGGAGCGCCACCACACTCCCAAGCGTCGCACTGTAGCAGTGCGCCACTGGGCCGGCCCAACAGCCTTTACCTTTCTTACCTGATGAACTCCTACTCATCCCTCCAGAACCAATTTAAACATTACCTCTTCCGTGAAGCTTTCCTAGACTCTCCCTGACAGATGGAGTTAGTGGCTCCATGCGCTGAGTTTGAAAGAGAAATGTCTCTAGCATCGTCCCTATTTCCTTGCATTGTCCTATTTATTTCAATTTCTCCCAGAGCCAGGAAGATGTCTTAGACTTGAAAAGTCCCAAGGGACTACCAGCACACAATTAGGAGTCCAATAAATACGCAACGAAGCGTAAATGAATGATAGGTGTTTCTTTGCCAGCATTTAATGTACACATGCCTTTTACGTGATACTGCAAAGAATGTTAAGATTTCTCTTTCCATTAACAAATGGTCTTGGGATGTAAAATCATAAACAACAATACAGATATTTAGTATCATTCTGATGAAAACGGGTTTTTTTCCTTCAAAACTTTTCAGTTCCGTTGGGGTGTCTTTTCAAGAAAATGTTGCTTTTTAAACCAGTCTGGGAGGATAGAGTTCCCTATAGCCTCCGCGCCTTGTCTTACTATTTGCTAGTACCTAGCTCTTTAAAATGCCCTAACATGCTCAACACGTTTGCTAAAAGAATTAGTGACCTATTTAATGCTTTACATGATGCAAGACAAACTCAAGCCTTCATGGGCTCTTCCCAGGACTGGACAGGAATATTTACCTGGGATCCATACGAGGAAAGTAAGGTGCAAAAGTGGATAGGAAAAGACACGCCTGTGTAGTTCCAAGCGGCTTAGTTCGGCTGGTTACAAATTTTTCTTTCAGAAATCACCAAATTGTTACCAGTGATGATGTAGCGGTATCTGAGGTCGGGGGCGATTTTCCGGGTCCCTCCCCGCCCAACGCTTTTCTGTGCTTTATAAACGGCTCCTGGAGCCGAGTTTCCACAGTAGTGTGTTTGTTCTGTAGCCCCGGGCCCTTCCGCGAGAGCCCGAGCCAGGCACTGCGTCGGTCTCCAGCCTCGCCTGGCAGAGCTCGGAAAATGCGTGAGCAGCCCTTATGCCGGCACCCGGACGTTTTGGCTGGTGAAGAAGAGCCGGGACGCCTGCCAGCTCGGCCACGTAGGGGTGGACGCTGATCCGGACAGTTCGGCCGATCGGACGTTTTGGCTGGTGAAGAAGCGCCGGGACGCCTGCCAGCTCGGCCACGTAGGGGTGGACGCTGATCCGGACAGTTCGGCCGATACGACCTGACTACGCCGGAACCCGGCGCCCGGGGCGTAAGCGCCGCGGAGCGGAATGGCTGCCGTACCGGCCCGTCGCGAGGCCGGGCGGAGAGGCGGAAGTTAAGGAGGCTGACGCAGCTGGGGGAACTTTGACTCGACGGCACTTTCCGGTCCGCGGCTCCGCCCCCGCCGGAGGGGCTCGGCTCCGGGTTTCAAGATGGAGTCGCTTAGTAGAGCTGGGCAGGAGATGAGCCTGGCGGCCCTGAAGCAACACGACCCCTATATCACCAGCATCGCAGACCTCACGGGCCAGGTCGCTCTGTACACCTTCTGCCCCAAGGCAAACCAGTGGGTGAGTGCGGCCCGGCCGCTGAGGATTCTCGCCCCGCCGCCGCGGACTCTTAAAGGAGCCGCGCAGGCTGCCTGGGGTCGGGGGCTAATCGGAAAGCCAGGGCGGAGAAGGCGAGGCCGGGAACTGGCGAAGAGCCAGACCGGAGCCTGAGGGGTATCGGGAGCGTCCGGAATTTGAGAAGAGCAAGTGAAGTAGGCCCGAGACATCCCAGGGAAAAGCCGGTGGAAGGGAGGATTGTAGCAGGATCAGTCTCTTGGGATCGGGTCTGGAGACGTGGGCGACCTACCGCCTTTGCTGATGCGTTGGAGACATGAGACTGATGGGGTCAGAAGGGTGCCTGAAAGCTTGTGTTTGAGGCTTTGAGGATTATCAGATAAATTACATATACATTATCTGTAAAATAAACATCCCTTCCTCTGTCGTCCCCCCCCCCAAAGACGTAAATGATAGCCCCTTCACAGAGGTCATTTGGATATCAAGCTTGAAATCCACTTAGTTTTAATTCTTACGAGAGGGGGGTGGGATGAGTCCGGCTTTAATCGATCGGTACTGTATTTTCAGAGTTTTGGGAAAGATTTCAAGGCACTTAGGAAAAGGGCTCCCATGTTAATTGGATTCTCAGGAGACCACTTTCAGGGAAAAGAGACCCTGTAAATTTCACCTACGATGCTAGTGAGTTCGCCTCTGAATGCTCCCGAGGGGGTCTGAAAAGTTCACAGTCTGTTCCCTAACTCTTGTTAGCCCCTGCTTGAAGCTTCGTTAATTGTTTAACAGAATTTCCCGTTTTCCTGTGATTGACCCTTCCTAATTAACTCGTTCAACTATAGGCTTTACACTTAGAAAAATACCCGTAAGTGTATGTTGGGTCGAATTTATCAATGACTGTCGTTCACATTTCAGTAAGAAATGAAACTCATAAATTAACAAAACTCTAAAAGATTATCGTAATATGTCCTTTACAAGATAATACAGATACATAGATTATGTACTTATCAATAATTTTGTGAAAATCATTTGGCATTTGTAAACAGTTCATTCAGATGAAGAGAGTTTTCATAATCATCTCGTTTATCTTTCCTTCACCTACTGGAAGAGGATGAGGTATGGGAGGTCACAAAGAATAAAATTATACACTGGTTTTTTGAAATATATCTGTTTTAGACATTGCCTTAGTTTGAAATGTTCTGAATCATTTTTCTTGATCTGTGTATAAATTTGTGAAATATGAATTACAGACAAATGGTAAAGACTTGGGGCTAGGACTTTTCACTAAAAAGTTTTTTTTTTTTTTTTGTCTTTTGTCTTTTTCCGTGTCCGGCAACGGATCACAACCCTCAGTGTTGCCCCCGTACCGGACCGGGGACCGGCAACGGGATTGCAACCCTCGGTGCTGCTCCCGCGCCTCGCTCAGCCAGTGAGCGGGAACCGGTCTGTATGTGGGATCCGAACCCTCGGGCGGGAGCGCCGCTGCGCTTCCCAAGCGGCGCACTTATCCAGTGCGCCACCGGGCCGGCCCAAAAAGTTTTTATTTCTAGTTTTTCACAAAGACTTTCAATATTTTAGAATTTTAAATTGTGGAGTTCTCTTTTAAATATAAAATACAAGCTATAATAACTTGAATTTAAAAATAAAGCTGCTATTGTTTGTTTATTTGGCTCATAGAGCATAACCAAAATCTTTTCTCTCGTTATTTTACAGTGAGTTGTAACTTTGCACAATGTTTTTTGTGGGGCAAGTTTTCTTTTACTGTAAGAGAGTTGATTACCAATTTCTTGTAACATTTTAAAGGCAAGAAAAAGCCTCTGAATCCTTAGGAAGGAAAAGTTTCATGATGATGTTCAAGCTAGGGCAATAATCCTGGAAGAAATCAAGATGATAATTTAAAAAAATTTTATCCCAGCAAATGTAATTTGATATGACTAACATTTAAAGTTTTAATAGTTTGTTCATTACATTAAAACATTTAGGTCCAGTCTAGGCTGTGAACTACAGGCTAATAGAGTTTTGTGTGTTTTTTTTTTAAACCTTGTAACTGTGTTTAAAACCTGAATACACTGTTGTCACAACAAGTAAAGGATGGTAATGAGCTGTACTTTATTAATCAAAACACTTTCACTTCAAACTAAAAAGATTTTTTAATTATTTGTAAGACCTACAATAATTACATTAAGGCAGAGTATAGTTACAATATTCATGATTCTTAAAGTTCTAAAAATAACAAACTTAATTGGTTTTGACAATAATTCTTAACTAACCACAAAATTTGCTACTCATGAAATATACCAAATTCCACAAGTGATGAAACAAAGAATCCTTTCTTATAGGAGTATAAGAAATTTTTTGTTCTTTTTTTTTCCTGTTAACTTTGATAAACTTTAAAAGTGAAGAAATTGCTATACACAGGACCTTGGCTTTAAAATTTAAAAATCTGGCTAAAACATTTTAGTTTTAAAAACTAAAAAGCTAATCCTATTATTTTCTCCTTCGCTAACTAAAAAAGAAAAATGCTGCATATACAGGCCTGTTGCTGGACTGAACATTGCAAATGCTTATGTATGCATCAATAGCATTGAAAAGATACATAAGAGACTGGTAACAGAAATTTGTGGAGTGAGAGGAACACCTACTTTACCTGTTCAAAAGTGATTAATTTTACAGTAAATAAAACAAATTGATCTTAAACGTGAAGCATTTCTTCTCCATTGGGACTATCTGGGGTTGGATTAAGGGGGAAAAAACTAATTGACTCATTGTCTATTATAGGAGAAGACTGATATAGAAGGGACCTTATTTGTATATAGAAGGTAAGCGTTTTTTTAAATTTATTTTTTAAAATGTAAGGATGAACAGTGTTATACAATAGTTCAACTCTGGGCCGGCCCGGTGGCGCACTCTCCCATATAGAGACCGGTCCGCTCACTGGTTGAGCGCGGTGCGGGCGCGACACCGAGGGTTGCGATCCCGTTGCCGGTCGCGGTACGGGCGCGACACCAAGGGTTGCGATCCCATTACCGGTCACGAAAAAAAAAAATAGTTCAACTCTTTTCTACATTTATTTTATTTGTCTTTGTTGTACATTTACCTTCCTGCTTGTCCCCTTCAAGTTTTCATCCATCCCTATCTGTGAGATCCTAACCAAGTTATTTCCCTTCTTTGAGCCTTACAGTGATTCAGAAGAATAGACCTAGAATTTATTTAGGAACCTAGCAAAACCATTTCAGAATAGCATTTTCTAGTAATGAATGAGTCTAAAACAGATGCTTGCCTCCCTCCTCCCATATTAAAAAGAGAAAAAGATATATTTGAGAAAAATAATAATACATAGACTAGCTCTATAAAATAATATAGTTGAGAGGTCAGTCCCTCTGTTCTGTGTTTACTAAATGAGAGGCTATCTTCTATGTCTGGTTCTGTCCCCTTTCCAACTCCTCCCCCCCACCCCAAAGTTCTAGATTATGTACAGCATCTTTAATAATATGTATTTAGTAATATGTATTTTTTGTTTGAGAGTTGTTTATAAAGTCTGGATTATTCATAATTACACATTTTTTCTTTTCAGCTACTTCAAGAATTAATTATTTCAGAATATGATTGGTTTGCAGATTATAACTTTGTTTTGTAAGGCAACCTACAGGATATGACAGTCATGGGGTACTTGTTTTCCTGGATTCCTCTAAAGTCTTCCTCCAACAGGGACAGATTCCTTTCCTTGTTTTCTGAAGCTTAGGGAGTCAGCAGGAGTCATTACTGACATCTGGTTCTTTTCCATTCTTTTAAATTGAGTTATCTTTTAAGGACTGCCTTTCTCCTTTGATGTCAATTTAAAAGAATTGGTCAAATTTTCTTCTAAATTTTGGTGTAAAGCTTTGTAATCTTATCTAAACACACCCGTCTTTTTCTTCTTTTAAGTGTAAGTACTATGATATTTATAAAGTAAGCTCTTTAACACTGTGTTTCCTGTTATTCATCTTTCTCCTTTAAAAAGGGGGAGGGGTCTTTACCTCACCCCCTTCATTATTCTTCATTAGCAATATAAATCTCTAGAAACTCAACTATTATTAGAACCTTGGTATCTGTGATATTTGGGACGTACCTTATTGGCCTTATTGTTAAGGTATGGTACAGATCCACCAATTGTAGAAAATGTGAGATTTAGTGTAGTGAGTGGATTGATATAATACAGTTCATGGCAGCTTATGTGGGATTGATTCTAATAGAAGGAGACCCAAACACCAAGGTCCAGGGTTCAATCACTGTACCATCCAGCTACCACATGAATGAATGAGTGAGTGAACAAATGAATGAATGAATGCGTGCATGCCCAAGAAACTATTTGGGAAATGTGAGCAGTTTGTGTACTTTGGATAGGGTATACCAGGATATCAGAATATCACTTTGCAGAGATCACTTAATATAGAAGAAGTCTGGATTTGGAGTCAAAAAACCTAAAGCTGAATCCTAGTTACATTACTTGTGTTGACTTTGGGCACAGGCTTTAATCATCATAAGATTGTTTCTTATTCTGTAGAACAAGGTTTTATTATTTCTCCATGTACAGCACAGAGAAACAGATGAGAAACTATGAAGTGTTAGGTACATGTGAGGAGTGTCTAAAGGATCGTGTATTCAATCCCCCTGATATGAGAACTAAATATGTTTCTTGTTGTGGGATTCAAGCCATTTTCCATCTTACTTAGGAGAACTATGTAAAGACCTATATGGTGCAAGAAAAATCATTATTGTAAGGGTGGGCAGTCATTACAGCCAATCCTGCACCATATTTGAAGTAAACAAATGAAATTTTATTCAGCAGATATTTATCAAATACTGTGTATCTATCTTGGGATAGATCTGTGAAAAAAACACAGAAAAAAACATCTGTGAAAACAAGAAAAAATTCCCCATTTGCATGGAGCTTACATTCTGTAGGGGTGGGAGGAGAAACATAATAAATACAAAAAATAAGTGGTATGGATAAAGAGAGAAGAGTTAGAGGTGTTGAGTTTGGGAGCAAGTTAGGAGTATTGAAAAGACTAGTTTGGGTAGGCCTCATCAAAAGGTGACATTTGAGCAAACACATGCAGGAGATGAGATACCCATGCAGGAGATGAGATAGCCGTGCAGAATCTGAGACAGTGGTCAGAACAGAGATCTTGAGATGAAAGCACACCTGCAGAGAGAGGAGCAAGGAGCCCAGTGTGGCTGGGAAGCAAGGGAAGAGGCATAGGATATGAAGTCGGGAGCGGCGAGTACATCAGGTAGGGCCTTGGTGGCTTTAGTAAGGACTTTGGCCTTCACTCTGAGGGACTGAGTCCTTGGATACTTCTGAGAAGAGGAAAGAGATGATCTGACTTAAATTTTTTATTTATAGTTTTATGTGCTGATAATATTGTATGCTGTGCTCATGTATACATTCTTTTTTGAAATGGAAATAAAGTAATAGATAACATTTCTGCAGATTACATGGTAACTACAGATTTTTTTTCTTCTATTAAATCTAAGGTCAGCTTCACCTTACCATGGTTTTACTATTGTGAATCGACTGAATATGCACAATCTAGTTGAACCAGTGAATAAAGATTTGGAGTTTCAGCTCCATGAACCATTTCTTCTGTATAGAAATGCAAGCCGTGAGTATCTCTGTTTTATTACAGTTAATATATTTATATATAAAACTGAGTGACCTTGGTTTCTATCAGCACGTTATTTTCGGAGTTTCAAATTACAGTACAAGATATGATCTATACTGTGTTTTATGATTATAAATCAATCTCAGTAAAATCAAACCTGCGACCTTGGTTTCTATCAGCACGTTATTTTCGGAGTTTCAAATTACAATACAAGATATGATCTATACTGTGTTTTATGATTATAAATCAATCTCAGTAAAATCAAACCTGGGCTCTAAAATTGAAAACCCTCTTTTGCGTATAATAACTTACTATGTTATTTCAGTTAACTGTACTGTTTCATTTAATAGCATATTTCTGTTTGTTTTCTAAAAATAGGTTTTACTCCTTTGTTTTTGTTGTAACACTGAACTATAGGCTGCCTGTGACCCTGAGCAGCAGAATTTACCTTGGGAGACATAGGATGGGGACAGATACTGATACTTCTTTCCACAAAGAAAGTACTATCTTTGCCCTGAGTGGTAGTATTTTTCAATCTGTTTATTTAATTGAGTATCTACTGGGTACCAGTGCTGCACCAAGAGCTATTGTACTTTGATGTTAATGGTACAATAACCTATATAGGGTAGTCAGGCAGTTAAGTCAGCTAAGACTTAGAGGTGTATGACAGACACTCATTTGGAGAGTTAGAATTATAACCCTTTATCTGCTTCCTAGTCCAGAGTTCTTTCAGGCATTTTACAGACTCTAAAGATGATTGGACGCAGTCAGCAAAGCTTGAGTGGCCCTTTCAAGAAAGTATAGTACTAAAAAGAATTCTCAGTTCCAGTATTTCAGTATGGATATTGAAGGTATGGGTGTTTGAGGACAGAAGGCAATTAATTTGGCATTGGCTGTAGGGATATCAAAACTGGTTATGGTAGAGTGATTGTGCTATAATTATCATGTAAGGGTATGTTGGAGAAATGTTCTAATGTAAGAAGGAGAAGTTACTGTGTTTGAATTTTACTTGACTGGGAGATAATTGGTATTGGGAAATGTCTTCAGTGTAAAATATAAAAAGCTACTAGATATTATACATCTTTTAATTCCCTGAATGAGAAGCAGCAAGATCTGTTGTAAAGCTGGAAGCCCCAAACTCTTTTCCCTAGCTCACTTTTAAGCACCTAAGTGAAATAGGGTCTATCTGTTGACTTTTGAGTAAACTTATTTGTCCAGATGATTACCTCTCAGATTTTAAATGCTGAGGACATATTAGAAATGTTTTTTAATACCTGTAAATTGAGATGGATTTATTTAAACTAATGGTAACAGTAGAATAATTTCAGATGGCTTTTTTCTTTGTACTGAACATTCCATTAAAGGGGAAATTCTGCAGAGGAACAGAGATCCAATTTTTTTTAAAAAGTGAAATTGGCTTAATTCTGGTCTTTATTACTTGGGAACTTAATCTAGCTATTGCTTCTAAGAAGAATTTGATTATTAAAGTAGTCAATAGGGAAAATTATCAAGAGACCCACGGACCTAATTACCATTTAGCATAAGCCTGAAGTGAACACTATTGTATTTCTTTCACAAGTAAAGGATCCTGTGAAATTGAATATGTGACATAACACAAATATAATTAAACCATAATTAACCAGAACCTAACTAATCAGAGCTTCAGTTATCTGGAAATATTTCTATAGTCCATGTGTAGAAGAAATTATGGCAAATTATAAGAAAACAAGCTAATGTTGGGTTTTATTTTGTGAAAAATCTAGCATATCTAGAGTGTAACCTGGGGTCAGCATAAAAATGTCAATATTCTATACTTTAACCCCACTATAGTATTATAGATTTATTTGTTGTAATAAGACCTTAGATCATCACGAGTATTCATTATGTTAATTAGCATATTCTTGGGGAGAAAAGTGAACTAATGCATTTTATTTTAGAAAAGACTTTCTTTTTTTTTTTCCTTTTTGTCTTTTTTACTGACCGGTAACGGGATCGCAACCCTCGGTGTCGCGCCCGTACCGGGGACCAGCAACGGGATCGCAACCCTCGGTGTTGCGCCCGCACCGCGCTCAGCCAGTGAGCGGGAACCGTTCTCCACATAGGATCCGAACCCTCGGCGGGAGCGCCGCCACACTCCCAAGCAGCGCACTCTCCAGTGCACCACTGGGCTGGCCCAGAAAAGACTTTCAACAAGCATTTAAAACAAAGGTTTCCTTAGTTGAACAAAAAAACTCACTTAACAAGGTCATTCCATTGGGGAAATTATGTGGAGAAGTGACAAGATAGTGTAAAGTGATTTTGTGAGTGTTAAGACCTCTCTTGAGTGTGTGTTTTGTCTACCTACTCTTTAAAGTGGAAAATAGTCTTGTTAGGTCAGCAAGCTATTGAATTATTTAGGGATTTGTTCTTTAAATAAAAAGTTAGTTAGTATGTGATTATGCATACAGGTAATTATACCTGATTCTGTAGCTGCTCTTCTGTTCTCTTGTGGGAAATACCACCAAGACACTTGACCCATTTAACTCAAGTTACACCTTCATATCCAGCTTCTTTCACTCAAATCAATTTTTAGAGTTAATGTAATGGAACATTGAACTATAACTTTTTCCAGTTCTAAATTGTTTTACTTTTTTTGTGTTTCTTTATGTATACAAAGTATTCACCCTCTCACCCCTCCCCACCCTACCCCATCCCCAAGAAAAAGGTAAAATCTTACAGAGAAAATGCTTACATTAACGAGTGCTTAGGTTTGGTGATTCTCTTGAATCTTTTGGAAGCAGTATATTTTTATTCTGTGCAAGGACCTTTTGGCAGCCAAAGACCCCAATGGAGCTACAGTGAAGAATGGGGAAGTTGCAGATTCTGTAGTTACTGAGCAACAGTGATATTCCCCGCACTTTATTTCTGAGTCTCGATTTACAGATTGAGGAAAAAAGAGGCTCAGAGAAATTTTAGAAACTTGCTCAAGAGTCACAGAGGTAATGAGTGACAGATGCAGAATTCGAATCTAAGTCAGTTGGGTTTCAAAGCCAGTTGTCTTTCCAATCTACTACAGCAATAAAGTCATTTACTTCATCAATCCACATTCTAGAGCACTGCTGCCTGCTGCCCAGTAGAACTCTGCAATGATGGAAAAGTTCCATATCGGCACTGTTTAGAATAGTAGCCATCAGCGACATGTGACTGTTGGGTGCCTGAAATGTAGCTAGTCTGAATGAGGAATTTTTTTTAGTTTAATCCATTCGAATTTATGTACCTATATGTGCTAATAGCTACCATATTGGACAGTGGGAGTCTGAAGCATAAATCCATGTTCTTATCCATTGTTGTGCCATGCCTGAATCGAACAACCACTTGGGAAGCTTTGGATTGGATTTTTATGTCTCCCATTTAGTCTTTCCTTTTTGAAATGTATAATTGATTTCTAGATACAAAAGCTGCAGAGTATATATCCCTGAGGATGGCTTTGCCATGGTAACACTGTTTTGGCATGGAATTTAGTTGGGAGACAAGAATTCTATTCTTGGCCTTACCATTTTACTAACTGTAACCTTGGATAAATCACTTAAACCACTCATCTGACCTGCTTATCTTAAAAGGGCATTATGAATGTAAGGTATTTTGTCAGGCACTTACAAATATAAAATGTAGACTGTGTCTCCATCTTAGAGTCAAGCCAAATAAAAGAGTTATAGGGACTTCCATATTATCCAGGTTCTCTTTTAACCCAGGCCTGCAGTGTACTTCTTCCTATCCCCTCTGACTAGCGCCATGGATGAACTAGGAACTCGTTGTTTTTCTTTACAAATATTTTTTTCAAATGTTGTAGGGGCCATTACTAGTTAGCCTGAGGTGTATATGTGTGTATATATATATATATATATACACACGTTAAAAATGAGAAATCTTGGGCCGGCCTGGTGGCGCACTGGAGAGTGCGCCGCTTGGGAGTGTGGCGGCGCTCTCGCTGAGGGTTCGGATCCCATGTGGAGACCGGTTCCTGCTATATATATATATATATACACACGTTAAAAATGAGAAATCTTGGTCCGGCCTGGTGGCGCACTGGAGAGTGCGCCACTTGGGAGTGTGGCGGCGCTCTCGCTGAGGGTTCGGATCCCATGTGGAGACCGGTTCCTGCTCACTGGCTGAGCGCGGTGTGGGAGCAACACTGGGGGTTGCGATCCCATTGCCGGTCCCTGGTACGGGCGCAACACCGAGGGTTGCGATCCCGTTACCGGTCAGTAAAAAAGACAAAAAGGAAAAATGAGAAATCTTTGTGGGGACGCATTTTTTTAAAAAAATCCTTAACAGAAGCAATTCTGATCAACTGGTCATGGTATTACTTTTTATTAGAATGTTGGAACACATAGCGCTCTCCTGGCTAAAACTTTATATTAATGTAATAATGTTTTAATCTGTGGACACTTGTCCCTAAGAAACATTGGTGATAGTTTTTATTATTTCTGTGATAGTTCTTTTGCTGTGTAAACATAAGCATTACCATCAATCTACTGACCTGTGTTCATTTGTAAACAGAATCCATTTTGCCCAGTAATTGGATTATAAAACCATTCCTTAGAGACTCTAAACTTCTAGGAAATCTATGGCATAGGCACGTCAAAGAAGATATTATTTAACTCCTGTCTAGCAATATCTGGACAGGAAATCTTCCCCCTACAGACATTTAGAAATGCTATATAAAATATTAAATGCATAACATAACGAAAAATGGAGTTGGGGACATTTCTGTGAGCAAGTATCAAAGTGGAAACTGAAAGCTAAAGTAGAAAGCATGTGAGCTGATACTGGCTGCCAACTATTAGAGGGTTCTTGGGGTTGGGAGCTCGTCTTAATACAAGGATCGCATTATAATGTATAATAAGATTAGGAGACAAGACCTCACAATGTGGAGAGTTAGCGCATAGACACACATACCAACATACGGCCAGGTCTCCTAACGAGCTACATATCAATTAATTAAAAAGATATCTGCCTGCCATCCTAGAGAGATGACAGGTAAGCTTATCTACCTCAGTCTGAGGTATGGGTTAGAAAGAAAACATCACCCCTGAAAATTATTACCCTGGGCCTTCCATCATACAGATTTGGGGTTCAAGTTATAACATTCATTTGGTATAATTTTTTACCCAGGCAAAAAAGTTAAAATAAAATTAATCATCAGCTGGCAGGTACTGTAGGACACCTGGCAGAAGCAAATGTAACCTTCTGGCAAAATACATCTTTAACCTAGGTTGCCCAGGAATCTCACAGTTAAGCCTCACTGTCCAAAATTACTAAATATACAAGAAAATAATTCACAGTGAAAGACAGGTGAGATACAACAAACAGCAGGGTTAGACCACCCTTTCCAAAAATTTTAGTTAATGAAATAATCAGCTAGAGACTTTAATGGATATAAATATCAGTATAGATTATGAAATAAAGCAAAAAGAAGGAATCAAAAATATAAGGAAAGAATAAAATGCTATAAAAAGTAATATATTTGAAAAATAACCAAGTAGAACTTCAGAAATTAACTTTTTAATTATTGAAATAAACTCTCTACCTGGAATCAATAGTTGATTAGTAACAACTGAAACTGTTTTCCTAGACTTGGCAAACAGGGATATCTGAGGAAATTTTCCAGAATGCATCCCAGAAAGGGGAAAAAATGGAAATATGACAGAGGTGATAGAATTATAAAGTCTAACAAATGATGGATAAGAATTTCAGAATGATAAAATGATAAAATAGATTTGGAGAGAGGCAATATTTGAAGAGATTATGGCTGAAATTTTTCCAGAATACATTAAAGATATAAATCTCAGATTTAGGCAGTAGAATAGTACCCAAGCATAATAAGTGGAAATAAATACACCCCTGGACACATTATGGTGAAATATTAAAGGCAAAGAGACTGAAGCAACTAAAAACTACTCAAGATTGATTATTTACAAAGCATCAATTAAACTGACAGCCAGCCTACTCCTCAGTTGCAGCTACTGAGTTTGAAAGACAAAAGAATAATATTTTTAGAAGACTGAGGGAAAAACAGTTAACCAGCAATACAGTAATTCAAGAGAACAAAATAAAGACATTTTTCAAAAAAAACCAGAGTGTTGGGGCCGGCCCGGTGGTGCACTGCTACAGTGTGCTGCTTGGGAGTGCGGCAGCGCTCCCGCCGAGGGTTCGGATCCCACATACAGACCGGCCGCTCACTGGCTGAGCGCGGTGCGGGTGCAACACCGAGGGTTGCGATCCCGTTGCCGGTCCCAG
>NW_007728775.1:166642-178405 GCF_000696425.1 Galeopterus variegatus | reverse complement strand
CACTGCTACAGTGCGCCGCTTGGGAGCATGGCGGCGCTCCCGCCGAGGGTTCGGATCCCACATACAGACCGGCCGCTCACTGGCTGAGCGCGGTGCGGGCGCAACACCGAGGGTTGCGATCCCGTTGCCGGTCCCAGTCCGGTATGGGCGCGACACTGAGGGTTGCAATCCGTTGCCGGTCACGAAAAAAAGCCAAAAAGGAAAAAAAAAAAACCAGAGTGTTTGTCTCCAGTAGACCCTCGCTGTAGGATCTTCTAGGGCAACACTGTCAGTGCAGTAGCCACTAGCCATGTGTGCTGTTGAGCACTTGAATTGTGGCCAGTGCAGCTGAATTTTTACTTGTCTTTCATTTTAATTAAACTAAATTATTAATCTATTTAGTTTCAATTAATTTGAATTTAACAGCACAATTCTAAAGGATATAGTTCAGAAAGAAGAAAATTGAACATGGAAGAAATGAGATATAAGAAACAATGATAAGCAAAAAAGTAGGTAAATCAAAGTAAGCATTAACTGTATAAAACAATAAAATTACTTTGAGTAGGAATATTAAAAACAAGGTGAAGCAAAAATACTAGACAGCAATAACAAAATAGAAGCTGTTCAAACCTAAAGCATCTCAAGATTGAGATGAGGGTGATAAATTGATTAACTGTAGGCTTCTTTTTTTTTTTGTCTTTTTGTGTGTTTGTGTGTGTGTGACTGGTAAGGGGATCACAACCCTTGGCTTGGTGTCGCCCGCACCGTGCTCAGCCAGTGAGCACACTGGCCATCCCTATATAGGATCCGAACCCGCGGCATGAGCACCTCTGCTCTCCCAGCACCACACTCCCGAGTGCGCCACGGGGTCAGCCCTAACTGTAGACTTTTAAATAAGGTTATGTGTGTTCAAAAGATTCAGAGTAACCACTGTAGAATGAAAATAGGATATCTTAACTTTTAAACCAGTACAAACCAGTAAGGGATAAAAAGTAAATAGAAATCATGGGAAATAGAAAGTCCAAATGGCAGAAATAATAAGTTAAGAGAACCAAATGTTAAGAGAACCGAACATGCCAGTTAAAAGTCTGAGGCTGGATAAACGTACAGAATTTGCCTATGTGCTGTCAAGATTCTGGAAAGGTTAAAAGTGAAGGGAAAGAATGATATATGCCAGTCAACTATCAACCAAAAAAGGCTAATGTAGCTATGTTAATCGTACATTACAGACTCTAAGGTAAAAAGCTTCATTAGAAATCACAGTTAGGGCCGGCCCGGTGGTGCACTGCTATAGTGCGCCGCTTGAGAAGTGTGGTGGCGCTCCCGTCGAGGGTTCGGATCCCACATACAGACCGGCCGCTCACTGGTTGAGCGAGGGGCAGGAGCAACACCGAGGGTTGCGATCCCGTGGCCGGTCACGAAAAAAGACAAAAAGGAAAAAAAAAAAAAAGAAATCACAGTTACCACATAATGATAAAAGGAAGAAGTTACCTGTGAGATAAAATAATTTTGGAAAGTGATTACACCTAGTATATGTCAGAATTATAAAGTGAATGTTAAAAATCCACAATTATAGTTGGACATTTTAACAGACCACTTTAGTAATTGACAGATAAAGCAGACAGTCGAATAAGATAATGGGATATTTGAACAATACAGTTAAACTTTGAATATAAAAAAGAACCCTACTTCAAGTATATACTAGTATTTTTATAAAAGTTAACACGTGTAGGCCATTTAGCCCAAGAAGTTAGGAAAAAGAAATCCAAGTAAAGGGGAAGGAAAATAAAGAGTAGAAATAAAATTGCAGAAAGTGGAAATTGCAATAGAATAATAGAGCAGATCAAAGAAAACTCATCTGTAACATGATTGAATCTAATAACAATAAAAAGAGCAAGAAGAGGCATAATAGGCAGTATTAGAAATGAAATATATATTTATTGCAACTAAAGGTAGAGAACATACATTTTTTTAAAATAAGAAACCACTATGAAGAATTTTTTGCCTGGAGGTTTAAAACTTAGATGATAAGGACAGTTTTCTGGAAAAACAGTTTAACAAAACTTACTCAGGAATAAATAGATCTGAGCGGACTTGTAAAAAATAAAACGAGCTAATAATTTAAAAATCTTTCTATCACATCTAAAGAAAATGCTAACAGGAATGTTCTATTCAGTGAATGGTGCTAGAGCAGTTAGTTTTCCATATAGAGACCAGCCTTTTAAAAGGCAGATACAGGAAATATACATTTCTGGTCTTATTTTCACAGGAATCTTGTCTCTGTAGACCACTCTTCTCTGGTAAGGAAATCATGCTTCTGTTATCCCCTGTTCCTTCAGCAAGGTTGTGAGCACCTGCTACAAGCAACATACCTCACTAAGTAATGTTTCTCTTACAAGGTGCTTTTCCCCAAGACCAGTACCAGGAGTTCTTTGATTTCCACTTCTGTGGACACCTCTTAGAGTGAAAGTGGTAGCCTGGAATCTGCTTTTTGATATATATGCTTACCTATCACTTAATTATGAAATGCCCCAAGAATATTCAATAAGGTGGGTTCTGAGCAGTTTTTTAAAAATCTAAAATTCGGTATGTGAATCAACAAAAAACCAAAAGCAAATAGAACTGGTTCTCTCCCCCCCCCCCTTTTTTTTAAGGCTAGTCAAGCGACGTAGTGGGAGTGGAGAAGGAACAAAGAAATCTGTAACTGATTGTGATCAACTAGTTGTAAACACCACTGCACTAGGACCTGCCTGGTTTTTCTCTTTCTTACAGCTACAGAATAACCTGGTTAATTGAAAATATTAAGATACAGGTTTATAGTACCATCAAGCTCTGTAAAATCGGTTATGGCATTTAATGATTTTCTTTTGCAAAAACTAATTCAGTATTGCTTTTTACTTTGTATTTAACCAAGGTGATTATTTAACTCAGATGCAGACCTTAATTCAGTGGTATTTATTGCATATGTCATTTGCCAAGCACTTTACCAGGTGCTATACCATATGTAGATTAAAACAACTGTGAACTTCTAAAGAATTTTATTTTTTTACTCCTTACGTTCTATTGTGGGTTTTTTTGTTTTTGTTTGAAAATTATAAGCAGAAGTCGTTAAAGTGTGTTAGAACTTTTAGTGTCAGAACTCTGCCTTTATGGTAAGAGTTAAGATTCTTAATGAAATATGCTACCACATTATGCCCAGAGCTATGCATGTTTCTTCTTAAAACAACCCCCTGTGGACTAGTGGCAAACATGAATGATTTAAAGTCTGTGGTTTGAGAGTTATCAATTGAAAGTTTGAATGATTAGGCTAGTAGTAGTGACAATCTGATCTACCAGAAAGACTGTTAGGGTATTTACATGTTTTTTCTTGGTTATTTTCAGCAGCAGTACTAATCTATTAATTAGAAAATATATAGTCTAGATTTTCTCTTCTCAGACCTACCTTTATTCTGTCCTTAGACCAGTGCCTTTAACCAAAAGAGAAGTGATTTTACTTTACACGCATATTAGACTTGGTGTCTTTTCACTGGAAGGTAATCATTTTAACAAGGACAACTTTCCATGTTTCCTCTACCCAACACTTTAAGGCATGTATCTCCACTGAATGACACTTTTCATATTTTTAATTATTTTCTAGAATCCAAAAGGAGTTTTAGAAAAATAAGCAAAGTCCTTTTCAGTTTTCCAGAACAACTCAGATATATCCTGAATTTTATTTTACCTTGACACTTTTAAACAGTAAAGTTTGTGGGTTGTATAAAACACTTTTTAAATGATCATATGTGGATAAAATCTAAACTGAAATTTCCCGAAGAAAGTGTAATGCCATATAGCTACTAGTCTAGTATGTTGCTCTTTAGCCTGCTTAACAAAAAAAGACAATCTAACAAGTACAACTGAAATTAAAAGTATTATTGCTATTTAATATTTTTAAAAACTTACCTCCAGAAGCCTGGGAGAAGTATTCCTTTGTTTCCACTTCACTTATAACTTTTCCTTTATATCGGGCATCAGTCTCTTGATATAGAACGTTTTTAATTAAAATTAGATCACTAGAAAAAGTAGGGAGGTTCATTTCCATAGTTTGAAAATGTAACTGCCAAATGGACAGTTTTAATAAAAGAAATGCTGTAATGTGTGCTTTTTTGGTCTCTGTGCTTGTTCTTTCTCAGTTCAAGGACAAGACTCAGAACAGTAGAGATGGTCGGTGGCTGTTGGCATTTGGTGCAAATCTTCCGACTTAAAGTATAGTGCAAAAAATTTCCTTGCAAGATTAGTTTATAATTTGTCAAGTCAAAAAATGTGAGTTCTACCTCCAGACCGAAAGAGGAATTTATAAACAGTAAGAAAAGCTCCACGGTTCATTCTTTGTGATCTTTGAATTCAGCACAGTGCTTCTTTCTTAGCCTGAAGATAGACAGGCAGTCTTCTACCATCAGCTGCCACACTGCTGTGTTGGTATGAGTCTGTAATCAGTGAAGGAGAAAGGATCTGTGGCAACTGCATTAGTCTGGCCTTCTGGACCAAGATAAGGGAAGAGCCCTGCTGTTGCCATACTTTATAAATTGAAGAGGTAAAAACGCCATGGAAACATAGAGGGACTTAGACTCCAAGGCTGACTTGGTGACACTGTTAGGTCAGATGTTTTAAAATATGTATTGCTTTCTATCTCATTGTAGGCTACTGCTTAATATTTTGATAGAGCCTCTACCAAGTATCTTCTTGGTAACTTTTTGAGTCCATGAACATTTCAGAATTTCCAAAGTGGGTTCTTTTTTATTATGATTCACTAATTTCTGGCTTTTCCCTCTTTAAGAAAGCGTCAGATAAAAGCAATTTTTATCTTTTTTTTTTATTGTGGTGCTATCTTAATTGTAAAGATTTAAAAAGTTAACCGTGCATGCACCATTTATCTTGTTTAGATAATTAAAGTATTTTGTACTTTAATCTTTTTTCTTTTGAGAACTCACAAAGGAAAGCAACATTACTTATACCTAAGTGACAGAAATAAGTTCTTAACATGTAGTATATAGGTTTTCACCTTGTGTTTACACAGTGAAGTTCAGTGTGGATGTAAAAGTTGAAACACAGTAACCAGTAGTCCAAGAAGACTGAAACCACTCTGGAGTAGGCAAAACAAACCTCAAGACCGAGCCCTTCAGGTTCAGTGCCCTAGGGACTCTAGTCAGATCTGAGTTACTTACAAAGTCACTGCTATCAGGCATGCTTAGCTTATTCATTTTAGTAAAAGGAAAGCACAGGATAATCATTTGCTACCAACATTAGTATATTTTGTACATATCTCACACACCTCGATTTCTACCTTTTCTTATGACAAAACAGCATGTATGGCTACACAGCACTTGTATTCCTGTAAATATTAACAGCCTGAGTTCTGGGTAGGACATGCCCACCACTGATTCTACTCACTCTGAGGTCACCCTGGTTTGGATGATCTCTTAGTAAATTGGTAGACAAAATGTACAGGAGAGTAGAAGTTAGAGAAAGAAGAAAGAAGAACTTCCCTCCTTTTCTTAAACCATGATCTGATCTATTTCCCAAAGCCCTAACTAAAGATTTTTGGAATCCTAGGAAACAGGAGATCAGCTCCATGGAGGCAAAGGGCCATGCTTCCCACCCCTCATATCTCCCTTATGATACATAAAAATGATATTACAACACAAGCTTCAGAAGCTGTGCCTTAATGAGTGGCGAGGACTGTATGGCAATAGCGGCTATAAACCCTAACAGCAGAGGCAAACCCTAATGCAATTCACTGTTTTATTTGGGGTTGCTCATCATGTAAGAATATCTTCAGACTTGGTTTAATTTAGAGAGGAGTACTAAGTTTTAAAATTATATACTGAAGAGTTTGCAGAATAGCATTTTTAAGTTACCTGGCCTAGGTTTTTTAATCAGTATTCAATAAATAGATACTACAATTTAAATTTTAGAAATTGGTCTCTTTCTCTACCACATTAGTGTTCTAATATGAGTGGTTTTTTTGGCCAAAAGGAGTAAGCTGCTAAGGTAGTAGAATCACATTTACCAGCCTTTCGGTACACAGCATCTCCACACCTGCCTATGTGTTTGCTACCTACCAAAATCCCCCATTGTAATCTCAGGTCAGTCAGACTTTGGCTACATACCCTTTTTCGTGTGTGTGTGTGTGTGTGTGTGTGTGTGTGTGTGTGTCAGACTTTGGCTATATACCCTTTTTCGTGTGTGTGTGCGTGTGTGTGTGTTCGTGTGTGTGTGTGTGTGTGTGTCAGACTTTGACTATATACCCTTTTTCGTGTGTGTGTGCGTGTGTGTGTGTGTGTGTGTTCATGTTCAGTCCCCTAGCCCAGAGCCTTTCTCCTCTTCTCACTCTTTTCCAACCTTCTGATGTTTGTGGGAAGCCACCAGACTTATTCTTGTCTTAAAGGAAATGATCTGTCTAAGCAAAGGCATCTGCTTTTTCACTTGCCAGGGCAGAATTATATGTATATATATCTATTCCATTTTCATATGACTTTTATAACCAGAGGACCTTCCCTTATGATTATAAAAGTAATATAAAAATGTATTCAGCTATACTCAAAGCCCATTTTCTTGTTTTTGTTTCCTGGTGTAGAAGATCTTTGTCAGTATCATCTTTAGAAGTTTTATAGTTCTTAACACCACCACCAAAAAGCTTTTATTATACCCCCTTTTCTGCTTGGCACCATACTGAGAAAATTTCCAGCCTCCTCAAATCCTTTTAGAAACTAGGTCAAATCTAAATAATAAATGAATCAAAAAGATAACATATGCATAAGAGTGATTCCCAGCTCTGTTTTTATGACATTTCACAGCATTTCTAGAAGTCTCAAGGGATTTTACAAAGTCTTTAATTTGAATTTTCTTGATCTTGAGTGTGCCATGTAGCACTCAAGATGAGAAGCAGAGTGAAGTATAACATCAAATCATAATAGGTTGCTGGATCTTCAAACAGTGCTGTCTGCTGAAAAATAGAACACTCCTCCCCTGAGCTTTTTAAAATTTCTCAGTATTAAACAGCCCAAATAACTTTAATTTTTGTCATTAATATTATTTTTCACATTTTCAAAAGAAAAGGGCCTCATTTGAAAAGTAAGGGAAACATTTGATTTTGGATATTCTTATCTGCATCTTGATATTTTTCATGGAAGTACAACCTAAAGGTAATCAAATGTCCTGTCATACCCCTAACTTTTCAGAGAGTTACCTATACAGCATGACTTACTTAGGACAACTGTTAATGGTCACGATGTGTGGTGAGTATCCGTTAACTAAATAGTTCACTTTTATCTTCAGAAAAGCCATTTATAAAACAGGGTGCCATCATTATTTGCCATAGCAAAAGAATACTGTATTACAAAAAGCCTGACTCCTCTGTGGTATAGTTAATCAGTGAGAATTAATTTCAGGATGTTTCAGCAAGTAAATTGTTGGCAGAATGTATTGGGCCTTTGAGTGTAAGTTCTCGTGAGGGAAGAATTCTTAGCTTTGGTTTGGAGATGAGGTCCTCCGCAGTTTTAGCTATCTGGCAGACTTGTCTGTCTTTCCTCATGAGTGACAGTGACAGGCCTAGTGGCAGCTCCCTGGGCTTTCTTGCCAGCTGCATGCACTGAGCATTTGATATGTTGGCAAGCAGAGCTGATTCTTGGATGCGTGTCTGAACCTATACAGGTCTACTTTTGGCAGAATCGAGTGTGACTCTTATCCTTTACCCATTAAGCTATCATTATGGCTTCCTTATCTTTATTTCTTCTGCAAACATGTCTTTGAAAGTGTTTGGCTCTTTTTTGGCAGTTTATTTGATAATGTACGAGAGTAGAAGGCATGTGTCTTATTTCTAAATTATATTATTATATTTCTTCAAAGGAAAAGGGGGGACTTAAGTGAAGATTTGTCATGATAAGCTGACAGCTATGATGGGCTTATTTTGATTATCGATATGGAATTCTTTCCTAAGAATTCGATTTAGAATCTCCTGTGAAAACATACTTAATTGCCTCTGTATAGCTCAGAAAAAGTTGTGTGTTCCTCTCTGAGCCTGAAGTTTCACATATCATAAACTTTTTCTCATCACTGTAAATTATAGGGGTGTATCCAGATATATATAGTTTATTAAGGGAAAACTGGAATCTTTTATATTTGGACTTTGGTATTTCGGGTTTTCCTTAGCCAAGGTTGGAAGAGGCATATTTAAAGAAAGGTGGTTGTGTGTAATTGCCATATATGGAGTCTTTTCAAAGCCTTGATCTGATTTACTCTATGTTGGAGCAAGCCTTAGCTGCTAAGAGCATAATTTAGACCATGCAGTAGATAATGCTTAATAATTATCTCTTCTCTTAAAAGGCTGCTTCTGTGTTCCTTCCGTTGAGGATGTCAAAGTTAATTTGTTGACTTACACCATATAAAATATTCCAAAATTACTGCACTTCTTATTCATTGGGTTTTGATTGTGTGTAAAGCACTGATAGTATTTTGAAATTCTTTGAACAAAAGAAACACTGTGAAAATGGGTTCTAAACATGGGAAACTGTTCACAACAGTCTGAAGGCTCAGAGACTGACTAACCTGGGCTACCTTCAGGTAGCATAGACACCTGCAGCACTCAGGCCAGACATGGCGTCTAAAGATTTAAGGCAGCTTTACTGTGAGTGGAGATTTTCCCTGCCAGAGAAGCTGCCTTTTAAGCAGGAGAGGAAAAAAAAATTCTTGCTTATGATCTTTATTTCTTAAAATGATACCATTCACTTGTTCTGTGTATCAATAAGGTTTTAATTCACTCTGCAATAACAATAGAAAAATCCAATTAAACTTTTATTTCTATTTAGAAGGAAGCTTTTAAAGTTGTGATTTTCATGAAGTCTTTGGTGCAATAATGGCCTTAACTTAGAATGAAGCTAATAATTCACCATTAAAATAATTTTTATTTACAGTGGCTTTCTAAATTGATATATATTGATAATATCTTTACAGACTTCAAATAGTCATAAAAAAGAGATTTTTAATTACTGAAGTTTTTCATGCTAGTATTTATATTTTCTAAATTCTATGCTGTCCTTTTAGCATGCATTTTCAACCTAAATTATTGACTTTCTTCTTCTATTTGTTACTTTAATCTTCAAGCATAATTGAAGCTCACAAACTTTTTGTTACTACAAGAAATGTTTATGTTATTTCAGTGCAATGAGATTTAGGCAGTGGGTA
Organism: Galeopterus variegatus; assembly: GCF_000696425.1. NCBI lineage: Eukaryota > Metazoa > Chordata > Mammalia > Dermoptera > Cynocephalidae > Galeopterus > Galeopterus variegatus. The sequence goes on along the minus strand of NW_007728775.1, from coordinate 169,204 downwards.
TGAAGTGGCAAGACAACTGGTCTAGAATGAGCATACCTCAGTTCTAGTTATAGTTCTGAGACTAATTTTTTCTCTGATTTATTAATAAGTCACTTAGTCTCTCCATTAGCCTCCATTTTTCATCCATAAAAAATGTATGAGACTTACGATCAAATAAAATGGCATAGACTTGTCTCATGCTGCTTTTCTGCTAAGTATAACTGTAAAACCTGGAAATGACATGAGAGACAATCAGGAGAACTCTGAAAGGTGGAAAAAAGATGATGATCTCGTGGGGGACCCAGAACTGGAGGAACAACACAGCAGTAGGGTGTCTTACAACCCCCTACCCAACAGAAGAAGGGGACCCAGTCCTGGTGTTTATTGACTTCCAACCTAGCAGTAGAAGGTGGTGTAGTGATATGGACTGAATTGTGTCCCCCAGGTTTTATGTATTAGAAGCTTGATCCCCACTGTAATTGTTGGGAGGGTAGAAAATCCTATTATGGTAATTGAAAGGTGGGACCTTCAAGAGGTGATTAAGTTGATGGTTTAATGGTGGTTGTGGGTGTGGTCCTGATGGCTTTAAAAGGAGCCAGCTGAGAAGGTTAGCACTCTCTCTGCACCACCATTTTCTGCCACGTGAGACCCCAGCATTGCCGGAAAGCTACCGCCAAAGAAAACTCTCACCAGATGTGTTCTCTGGACTTTGGACTTCCCCGCCTCCGAAACTGTAAGCAATAAATTTAATTTCTTACAGATTACCCAGTTCTGTGTATTTTGTTATAAGCAACAGAAACAGACTAATACACTCAGGTAGGCTCATTTCTCCCCTAGATTGAATGGAATCCTGCCAACCATACTAGGTGATCCCATCAAAACTGGCAGAAAGGATTGGAAGCCCTGCTGATAATTAGCTAAAGGAGTGCTCTCCCTTCCTTCCATGAAGGGGGCGGAGTAGGAATGGCAAAGGGGATCACATCACAGCCAACCTAGCCTGGGAAGCAATCTTCACCTATGAAGGCCAGAGGCTTGGTTCCCATAGACACATAAATAAATGGGACAGAATAAAGATTCCAGAAATAGATCTATACAAATAAGCCCAACTGATATTTGACAAAGGTACAAAAGATTCCTCAATAGAGGGAGGATATCATTTTCAACAAATAATGCTTTAACAGTTGGACCCCCAAAAAGAACTTAAACCTCACACTTTATACAAAAATTAACTCAAAATGGAATACAACTTAAATTTAAAACCATAAGCCTTTTAAGAAAAAAATAGAAAAATTTGAAACTAGGGCTAAACAAAGAGTTTTTAGACTTGACACTGAAAGCATGATCAATAAAAGGAAACATTGATAAATTGGACCTTGTCAAAATTAAAAACTGTTGCTTTGAGAGGACCTTATTAACAGGATGAAAAGACTGGGAGAAAATATTTTCAAACCATATATCCAACAAAGAACTAGTATCTTAAATGTAAAGAAGTCTCAAAACTCAGTAGTATAAGAAACAAACAATTTAGTTAGAAGGGGCAAAAGACATTGTATTAGTCCATTTTGTTAATTATAACAAAATACGTGGAACTGGGTGATTTCCAAGAAAATGAAATTTATTGCTTACAGTTTCAGAGGCTGGGAAGTCCAAAGTCCAGGGAACACATCTGGTGAGGGTCTTGGTGGTGCTGACAATAACCCAGGGGTCTCACATAGCAGAAATGGCCGAGCAGAGAGAAAGAGAGTTCTTCATGCACTCTCCTTTTAAACTCAGAACCATGCCCCTGACCACCATTACTAATCCATTCACTATGGCAAGTTCTTACAATCTAATCACCTCTTCAAGGCCCCACCTTTCAATTGCCATGATAGGATTTCCCACCCTCTTAACACTGTCACAGTGAGGTCAAGTTTGGGGGGGACACTTAATCCAAGGCAGACACACACAGACATTTCACTAAAGAGGATATAAGATGGCAAAGAAGCACATGAAAAGATGTTCAACATCACTAGCTATTAGAGAAATGTAAATTCAAACCACAATGAGATATCACTATATACCTATCAATAGCTAAAATTAAAAATAGTGACAATAACAAATGCATGGATGCAGAGAAACTGGATCACTCATACATTGCTTGTTGGAATGTAAAATGGCACAGCTGCTCTGGAAAACAGTTTGCAGCTACCATGTGACTCAGTAACTGTATCTCGGGCATTTAACCCAGAGAAATGAAAACTTACGTTTGCACAAAAACCTATACACGAATGTTTGTAGCAGCTTTATTCATAATATCCAAAAACTGGAAATACCCCAGATGTCCTTAGATGGGAGAATAAGTTAAACAAACTGGTAAATCCATAACATGGAATGCTACTGGACCAAAAAAAAGAAAAAAGAAAAAGCGAAAACTTGGATGTCTCTCTAGGGAATTATGCTGAGTCAGTCTCATAATGTTATATACTATGTATTTACTATAACATTTTTGAAATGAAATCATCATAGATGTGAAAAACAGATCAGCATTTGCCAGGGGTCACCGACAGGAGAAGGGACTGAGAGAGGTGGATGTGGCTGTAAAAG